>NC_069501.1:847299947-847462447 GCF_027579735.1 Bombina bombina
GCAACATCACTGGAGTGCCCAAAAGCACAAGGTGTGCAATACTCACAGACATGGCCAAGGTAAGAAAGGCTGAAAGACGACCACCACTGAACAAGACACACAAGCTGAAACGTCAAGACTGGGCCAAGAAATATCTCAAGACTGATTTTTCTAAGGTTTTATGGACTGATGAAATGAGAGTGAGTCTTGATGGGCCAGATGGATGGGCCTGTGGCTGGATTGGTAAAGGGCAGAGAGCTCCAGTCCGACTCAGACGCCAGCAAGGTGGAGGTGGAGTACTGGTTTGGGCTGGTATCATCAAAGATGAGCTTGTGGGGCCTTTTCGGGTTGAGGATGGAGTCAAGCTCAACTCCCAGTCCTACTGCCAGTTTCTGGAAGACACCTTCTTCAAGCAGTGGTACAGGAAGAAGTCTGCATCCTTCAAGAAAAACATGATTTTCATGCAGGGCAATGCTCCATCACACGCGTCCAAGTACTCCACAGCGTGGCTGGCAAGAAAGGGTATAAAAGAAGAAAATCTAATGACATGGCCTCCTTGTTCACCTGATCTGAACCCCATTGAGAACCTGTGGTCCATCATCAAATGTGAGATTTACAAGGAGAGAAAACAGTACACCTCTCTGAACAGTGTCTGGGAGGCTGTGGTTGCTGCTGCACGCAATGTTGATGGTGAACAGATCAAAACACTGACAGAATCCATGGATGGCAGGCTTTTAAGTGTCCTTGCAAAGAAAGGTGGCTATATTGTTTTTGTTTTGTTTTTGAATGTCAGAAATGTATATTTGTGAATGTTGAGATGTTATATTGGTTTCACTGGTAAAAATAAATAATTGAAATGGGTATATATTTGTTTTTTGTTAAGTTGCCTAATAATTATGCACAGTAATAGTCACCTGCACACACAGATATCCCCCTAAAATAGCTATAACTAAAAACAAACTAAAAACTACTTCCAAAACTATTCAGCTTTGATATTAATGAGTGTTTTGGGTTCATTGAGAACATGGTTGTTGTTCAATAATAAAATTAATCCTCAAAAATACAACTTGCCTAATAATTCTGCACTACCTGTATATATATATATATATATATATATATATATATATATATATATATATATATATTCCTTGATATATTTATATGTATGTATGTACATATGTATCTATATAAATGTAAATATAATAGATGTATTTATGTATATATCTATGTAAAGATATATATGTATATATATTTATTTATTAGTAGTAGTATTATTATTTTTTTAAAATAATTGTATTTCCTAACTTAAAGGGACACCAATATCATAGAAGAACATCTAAAGCAAGATTACAACCCTTGAACTTTTATTAAAGGGACACTAAGCACAATTATTAACTTTCAGGATTCAGATAGAATATTCAATTAAAATCAACTTTCAAAATTACTCCTATTATCAATTTTTATATGTTCTATTGTTATCTTATTTGAAAAAGAAGGCATCTAAGCTAAGGAGCCTGACAAATTCAGTTTAACCACACTGGACACTATGTTTATTGGTGCTGTTCAATCAGCAAATTCAACCCAGGTTGTTCTTCAAAAATGGGCCTGCTTACAACATACGCCTAGATTTAGAGTTTTGCGGCCAAAGGGGTGCATTAGCTACGCGTGGTTTTTTTCCCCCACACCTTTTAAACAACGCTGGTATTTAGAGTTGTCTGAAGGGCTGCGTTAGGCTCCAAAAAGGGAGCGTACAGGCATATTTACCGCCACTGCAACTCTCAATACCAGCGTTGCTTACAGACGCGGCCAGCTTAAAAACCGTGCTCGTGCACGATTCCCCCATAGGAAACAATGGGGCATTTTGAGCTGAAAAAAACCTAACACCTGCAAAAAATTCAATCAGCCAATCAGATTTTTCCTACCTTAATTCCGATTGGCTGATAGAATCCTATCAGCCAATCGGAATTCGAGGGACGCCATCTTGGATGATGTCATTTAAAGGAACCTTCATTCGGACTTAGGACGTCGTTAGAAGAGGATGGATCCGCGTCGGCTGCTTCAAGATGGTCCCGCTCTGCGCCGGATGGAAGAAGATAGAATATGCCGCTTGGATGAAGATGTTTGCCGGTCCGGATCTCCTCTTCTTGCCGCATAGGATGAAGACTTCGGACCCTCTTCTGGACCTCTTCTTGCCGGATAGGATGAAGACTTCGGACCCTCTTCTGGACGGATCGTTGATACCCGGCGTTGTGAAGACAAGGTAGGAAGATCTTCAGGGGCTTAGTTGTTAGGTTTTTTAAGGGGGGTTTGGGTTAGATTAGGGGTTTGTGGGTAGTGGGTTGTAATGTTGGGGGGGGTATTGTATGTTTATTTAAATGCAAAAGAGCTGTTTTCTTTGGGGCATGCCCCGCAAAGGCCCTTTTAAGGGCTGGTAAGGTAAAGAGCTGTTAAATTTTTATTTTAGAATAGGGTAGGGCATTTTTTTATTTTGGGGGCTTTGTTATTTTTTTAGGGGGGATTAGAGTAGGTGTAATTAGTTAAAAATTCTTGTAATCTTTTTTTATTTTTTGTAATTTAGTGTTTGTTTTTTTTGTAATTTAGTTTAGTTGATTTAATTGTAGATAATTGTAGATAGTTTATTTAATTAATTTATTGATAGTGTAGTGTTAGGTTTACTTGTAACTTAGGTTAGGATTTATTTTACAGGTAATTTTGTAATTATTTTAACTAGGTAACTATTAAGTAGTTATTAACTATTTAATAGCTGTTGTACCTGGTTAAAATAAATACAAAGTTGCCTGTAAAATAAATATTAATCCTAAAATAGCTACAATATAATTATTATTTATATTGTAGCTATATTAGGGTTTATTTTACAGGTAAGTATTTAGATTTAAATAGGATTAATTTATTTAATAAGATTTATTTTATTTAGTTAGATTTAAATTATATAAAATTTAGGGGGGTGTTAGGGTTAGGGGTAGACTTAGCTTTAGGGTTAATACATTTATTAGAGTAGCGGTTAGGTCCGGTCGGCAGATTAGGGGTTAATACTTGAAGTTAGGTGTCGGCGATGTTAGGGAGGGCAGATTAGGGGTTAATACTATATATTATAGGGTTTTTGAGGCGGGAGTGCGGCGGTTTAGGGGTTAATACATTTATTATAGTAGCTGTGAGGTCCGGTCGGCAAATTAGAGGTTAATAATTGTAGGTAGGTAGCGATGATGTTGGGGAGGCAGATTAGGGGTTAATAAATATTATTTTGGGGTCGGCGGTGTTAGGGGCAGCAGATTAGGGGTACATAGGGATAATGTAGGTTGCGGCGGTGTGCGGTCGGCAGATTAGGGGTTAAAAATTTTTATTATAGTGGCGGCGATGTGGGGGGCCTCAGTTTAGGGGTACATAGGTAGTGTATGGGTGTTAGTGTACTTTAGAGCACAGTAGTTAAGAGCTTTATGAACCGGCGTTAGCCCAGAAAGCTCTTAACTCCTGGCTTTTTTCTGCGGCTGGAGTCTTGTCGTTAGATTTCTAACGCTAACTTCAGCAAAGACTCTAAATACCGGCGTTAGAAAGATCCCATTGAAAAGATAGGATACGCAATTGACGTAAGGGGATCTGCGGTATGGAAAAGTTGCGGCTGGAAAGTGAGCGTTAGACCCTTACCTACAAGACTCTAAATACCAGCGGTAGGCCAAAACCAGCGTTAGGAGCCCCTAACGCTGGTTTTGACGGCTAACACAGAACTCTAAATCTAGGCGTTACATTCTTGAATTTCAAATAAAGATACAAATAGAAGGAATACATTTTGATAATAGGAGTAAATTAGAAAGTTGCTTAAAATTACACTCGCTATCTGAAGCATGAAAGATAAAATTGAGGTTCAGTTTCACTTTAATCCTCAGATATCCATTTTTAGTAGAAATAGCAATGCACATGTGCAAGCCAATCATATGAGACATTTATGTGCAGTCATCAATCAGCAGCTATATAGTTTATCTGCATATGCTCTTCATCAAAGTTTATTTAAAAGATGAAGAGAAATGAAATATAGATACAAAATAAATATAATAAAAAATATATAATTTAACACATTGAGGCCCATTTATCAAGCTCCGAGCTTGAGGGCCGTGTTTCTGGCGAGTCTTCAGAAGCGCCAGGAACAGCAGTACGATCGGGTTGATTGACACCCCCCTGCTGGCGGGGGCGGCGTTGCGCCAGCAGCTCACAAGAGCTGCCGGTGCAATGCTGATTACGGAGAGCATATTGCTCTCCGCATTCAGCGATGTCTGTCGACATAATCCGCACAGTCGGATCAGGTCAGACAGACATTTGATAAATAGGTCTCATAGCATGCTATTTATACATCATTCAACATATATTTTGTTTTCATGCCATTTCAAAATAATATTTAAATGAATACAGGCACACCATAATTTTGATTGAAGATAAGATAAAGGCTGGTGCTGTATCCTCCCCCGGTACTTGGTCGCCTGTCAGAGATGAAGCACAAACACATATCATTGTTAGTATGAGGAATATGTGACAAGGCCTATATTATACACAAAATTGTTGTGGAAAAACTGGTACAAACATTAATTTTTTTTAAATTCAATCCATTACATTAACCTGCACCCTGAATGAACCTTTATATAAAAAACAAATATGTAAATTAATGCAAACATAGTATTATAATTGAAAATTACCTTGGATATCAAGGACGTCCACATCTGTCCCTGACTCATCCTCATGACGACCCTCCAGCAGTGTCAATGGCAGGGGTGGAGAAGAGCGGTTGCTCCTAGGGGTAATCATTGACACTGGCCTTACGTACCGGAGGATTCTTTCTCTTGGCCGCCTGAGATCTGTGAAAATATAAAAGTTGTATGTCAACTGCATGTGATATTTTTTATTTTTTTATACTTTTGTGTAATGTATCTGCAGCTGTAATGCATGTAATCTTTATTTACTATGAAGAAAATAACCGATTTAAAATAACATATATATATATTTACATGCAGTATATATATTTTTAAAATCATAAATAGTGCATTGCTGCTCATTCAACAAAGCATACAGAGAGAATGAAACAAATTAGATAATAGCTTAATCATGAAAGAATGTTTTTTGGTTTCATGTCCCTTTAAACTTAGAAGGAATCACAGGTTTAGATCATCACCTGTGTATTGCCTGATGATTGTTTTCCTACATTTCAACACCAATCATCAAGTGCTACCTATCGGCTAGATTACAAGTCTTGCGTTATGAGTAAAAAAGCAGCGTTAAGCCTCATAACGCTGCTTTTTTACTACCATTGCTATTACGAGTCTTGTACAGCTGTCCCGCACACTTTTTCGGCCTTACCGCAAATCAACTTACGCAATTTGCGTATAGTCTATTTTCAATGGGACTTCCATAGCGCCGGTATTACAAGCTTTTTTTTTAGGCCAAAAAGTGAGCGGTACAGCCTATCCGACAAGATTCGTAACGCATTCTAAAGTCAGTAGTTATGAGTTTTACACTACAAAGCTGTAGCATAAAACTCATAGCTAAAGTTCTAAAAAGTACACTAACACCCATAAACTACCTATTAACCCCTAAACAAGGCCCTCCCACATCGCAAACATTAAAATAAAATTATTAACCCCTAATCTGCCGCTCCCGACATCGCCACCACTATAATAAACATATTAACCCCTAAACCGCCGCACTCCCAGCTTGCAAACATTAGTTAAATATGACCTTTGAAAAAGCCATGGTATGTGGCGAAACATGTTAGGGACGTTAGGGCAATGGTTAGGAGTCCTAGGAGCTCCTGTGTTTTTAGAAAGCCTTAGGGTACCGACATTTACTGTAGTCAAACTATCTAATAGATAAATTTACTTAACCCATATTTACCGATCCAGCACAATGCATGATTGACCCCTTTTGTTAGTGTAAGTGTGAATCTGTTCCCACGAGCAAGGTTGAATGAGGCGGCAGTGTTATGAAGAGTATGCAACCTGCTAAAAATTTCGGCTACGTTTGCATTTATAATGAATAATGACAACACACTCTAAAAACTCTGCATAAGACCGCAATCGCAACAGAGTATAATACACATATTAAGCACTGGGTGTTACTGTGTATTACGGAGAAAATAAGTAATCAAATAACAAGTCGAATGAGACGGGGGCTGTTAATCTAATTTGATTTAACTACCGTATACCACAACTAAATCTTGGCACTTACAAGACGTGCAAGAAAAAAATTATTTTACTATTCAGCCTCGGCTCGGAGTGCGTTTGAAAGTAGTAATCCACACATGCTCTAAAAATTCTGCATAAGATCGCAACTGCAACAGTATAATACATTTATTAAGCAAGAAGTGTTACTGTTCATTACGGAGAGAATACGTAATAAAATAACAAGTTGCATGAGACAGGGCTGTTAAGCTAACTTGATTTAACAAGCCGTGCAAGAAAATTATTATACTTTTCAACCTCGGTTCGGAGGGTATTTGAAAGCAGAAATTTACACATTACTTTAAAGCTATTACAATTCTGTAATTCAGTCCGGTCTCTATCACAGTAAAATAATAAAATATATACATCAATCATAAGCCACTACTGTCTACTACAGAGTGTACTATTACATGAATTACAAGTGGTGTGACTGAGCTGTTAATTTAACCGGCTTTATTTGTTACAAATTATATCTATGCTTTGGTATTCTTAAACCATGCAACTAAATAAATAACTCAGCTTTAGTACAGCACAATACTCAAACGTATAAATCCATATAATACCCTTTAACTTTTATAATTTAATCTGGTGATTTCAATATAGTTGCTATGATTAGGTAGTTACTATTATAAAGTATATACTTCACCTACACGATTGCTAACATATTTGAGTTTTGTGACCCTGCTCTTATTACATTTTGCCTCTCCAAGGCCTAGATTTAGAGTTCGGCGGTAGCCGTCAAAACCAGCGTTAGAGGCTCCTAACGCTGGTTTTGGCCGCCCGCTGGTATTTGGAGTCAGTGATTAAAGGGTCTAACGCTCACTTTACAGCCGCGACTTTTCCATACCGCAGATCCCCCTACGCCATTTGCGTAGCCTATCTTTTCAATGGGATCTTTCTAACGCTGGTATTTAGAGTCGTTTCTGCAGTGAGCGTTAGAGCTCTAACGACAAGATTCCAGCCGCCTGAAAAAAGCAGGAGTTAAGAGCTTTCTGGCTAACGCCGGTTCATAAAGCTCTTAACTACTGTACCCTAAACTACACTAACACCCATAAACTACCTATGTACCCCTAAACCGAGGTCCCCCCACATCGCCGCCACTCGATTAAAATTTTTAACCCCTAATCTGCCGACCGCCACCTACGTTATACTTATGTACCCCTAATCTGCTGCCCCTAACCCCGCCGACCCCTATATTATATTTATTAACCCCTAACTTGCCCCACACAACGTCGCCGCAAGCTACTTAAAATAATTAACCCCTAATCTTCCGACCGCAAATCGCCGCCACCTACGTTATCCCTATGTACCCCTAATCTTCTGCCCCTAACATCGCCGACCCCTATGTTATATTTATTAACCCCTAATCTGCCCCCCACAACGTCGCCGACACCTACCTACACTTATTAACCCCTAATCTGCCGAGCGGAGCTCACCGCTATTCTAATAAATGTATTAACCCCTAAAGCTAAGTCTAACCCTAACACTAACACCCCCCTAAGTTAAATATAATTTTTATCTAACGAAATAAATTAACTCTTATTAAATAAATGATTCCTATTTAAAGCTAAATACTTACCTGTAAAATAAATCCTAATATAGCTACAATATAAATTACATTTATATTATAGCTATTTTAGGATTAATATTTATTTTACAGGTAACTTTGTATTTATTTTAACCAGGTACAATAGCTATTAAATAGTTAAGAACTATTTAATAGTTACCTAGTTAAAATAATTACAAATTTACCTGTAAAATAAATCCTAACCTAAGATATAATTAAACCTAACACTACCCTATCAATAAAATAATTAAATAAACTACCTACAATTACCTACAATTAACCTAACACTACACTATCAATAAATTAATTAAACACAATTGCTACAAATAAATACAATTAAATAAACTATCTAAAGTACAAAAAATAAAAAAGAACTAAGTTACAGAAAATAAAAAAATATTTACAAACATAAGAAAAATATTACAACAATTTTAAACTAATTACACCTACTCTAAGCCCCCTAATAAAATAACAAAGACCCCCAAAATAAAAAATTCCCTACCCTATTCTAAATTTAAAAAGTTACAAGCTCTTTTACCTTACCAGCCCTGAACAGGGCCCTTTGCGGGGCATGCCCCAAGAAGTTCAGCTCTTTTGCCTGTAAAAGAAAACATACAATACCCCCCCCCCCAACATTACAACCCACCACCCACATACCCCTAATCTAACCCAAACCCCCCTTAAATAAACCTAACACTAAGCCCCTGATGATCTTCCTACCTTGTCTTCACCATGCCAGGTTCACCGATCCGTCCTGGCTCCAAGATCTTCATCCAACCCAAGCGGGGGTTGGCGATCCATAATCCGGTGCTCCAAAGTCTTCCTCCTATCCGGCAAGAAGAGGACATCCGGACCGGCAAACATCTTCTCCAAGCGGCATCTTCTATGTTCTTCCATCCGATGACGACCGGCTCCATCTTGAAGACCTCCAGCGCGGATCCATCCTCTTCTTCCGACGACTAGACGACGAATGACGGTTCCTTTAAGGGACGTCATCCAAGATGGCGTCCCTCGAATTCCGATTGGCTGATAGGATTCTATCAGCCAATCGGAATTAAGGTAGGAATTTTCTGATTGGCTGATGGAATCAGCCAATCAGAATCAAGTTCAATCCGATTGGCTGATCCAATCAGCCAATCAGATTGAGCTCGCATTCTATTGGCTGTTCCGATCAGCCAATACAATGCGAGCTCAATCTGATTGGCTGATTGGATCAGCCAATCGGATTGAACTTGATTCTGATTGGCTGATTCCATCAGCCAATCAGAAAATTCCTACCTTAATTCCGATTGGCTGATAGAATCCTATCAGCCAATCGGAATTCGAGGGACGCCATCTTGGATGACGTCCCTTAAAGGACCCGTCATTCGTCGTCTAGTCGTCGGAAGAAGAGGATGGATCCGCGCTGGAGGTCTTCAAGATGGAGCCGGTCGTCATCGGATGGAAGAACATAGAAGATGCCGCTTGGAGAAGATGTTTGCCGGTCCGGATGTCCTCTTCTTGCCGGATAGGAGGAAGACTTTGGAGCACCGGATTATGGATCGCCAACCCCCGCTTGGGTTGGATGAAGATCTTGGAGCCAGGACGGATCGGTGAACCTGGCATGGTGAAGACAAGGTAGGAAGATCATCAGGGGCTTAGTGTTAGGTTTATTTAAGGGGGGTTTGGGTTAGATTAGGGGTATGTGGGTGGTGGGTTGTAATGTTGGGGGGGGGGTATTGTATGTTTTTTTTTACAGGCAAAAGAGCTGAAATTCTTGGGGCATGCCCCGCAAAGGGCCCTGTTCAGGGCTGGTAAGGTAAAAGAGCTTGTAATTTTTGTATTTTAGAATAGGGTAGGGAATTTTTTATTTTGGGGGTCTTTGTTATTTTATTAGGGGGCTTAGAGTAGGTGTAATTAGTTTAAAATTGTTGTAATATTTTTCTTATGTTTGTAAATATTTTTTTATTTTCTGTAACTTAGTTCTTTTTTATTTTTTGTACTTTAGATAGTTTATTTAATTGTATTTATTTGTAGCAATTGTGTTTAATTAATTTATTGATAGTGTAGTGTTAGGTTAATTGTAGGTAGTTTATTTAATCATTTTATTGATAGGGTAGTGTTAGGTTTAATTATAACTTAGGTTAGGATTTATTTTACAGGTAAATTTGTAATTATTTTAACTAGGTAACTATTAAATAGTTCTTAACTATTTAATAGCTATTGTACCTGGTTAAAATAAATACAAAGTTACCTGTAAAATAAATATTAATCCTAAAATAGCTATAATATAAATGTAATTTATATTGTAGCTATATTAGGATTTATTTTACAGGTAAGTATTTAGCTTTAAATAGGAATCATTTATTTAATAAGAGTTAATTTATTTCGTTAGATAAAAATTATATTTAACTTAGAAGGGTGTTAGTGTTAGGGTTAGACTTAGCTTTAGGGGTTAATACATTTATTAGAATAGCGGTGAGCTCCGGTCGGCAGATTAGGGGTTAATAATTGAAGGTAGGTGTCGGCGATGTTAGGGAGGGCAGATTAGGGGTTAATACTATTTATGATAGGGTTAGTGAGGCGGATTAGGGGTTAATAACTTTATTATAGTAGCGCTCAGGTCCGGTCGGCAGATTAGGGGTTAATAAGTGTAGGTAGGTGTCGGCGACGTTGTGGGGGGCAGATTAGGGGTTAATAAATATAACATAGGGGTCGGCGATGTTAGGGCAGCAGATTAGGGGTACATAGGGATAACGTAGGTGGCGGCGGTTTACGGAGCGGCAGATTAGGGGTTAAAAGTGTAATGCAGGGGTCAGCGATAGCGGGGGCGGCAGATTAGGGGTTAATAAGTGTAAGGCTAGGGGTGTTTAGACTCGGGGTACATGTTAGAGTGTTAGGTGCAGACGTAGGAAGTGTTTCCCCATAGGAAACAATGGGGCTGCGTTAGGAGCTGAACGCTGCTTTTTTGCAGGTGTTAGGTTTTTTTTCAGCTCAAACAGCCCCATTGTTTCCTATGGGAGAATCGTGCACGAGCACGTTTTTGAGGCCGGCCGCGTCCGTAAGCAACTCTGGTATCGAGAGTTGTATTTGCGGTAAAAATGCTCTACGCTCCTTTTTTGGAGCCTAACGCAGCATTTGTTTGAACTCTCGATACCAGAGTTAAATTTATGGTGCGGCCAGAAAAAAACCCGCGGAGCGTTAACAGCCCTTTTACCGCCAAACTCCAAATCTAGCCGCAAGTTATTTAAATCACCCCATGTGCTAGTATTTTCTTTCATAAGTGGTGGCCAGTTCACCACAAATGCCTTTTCTTAAGCATAGATGTTTTACTGATAATAAAGTGAACAAGCACATGACCAATAGGCTTTATACAAGCCCACTCATCTACTATACTCTATTTTTTAGGTGTTAGCATACTACATACAAAGGTTTATCATTCTGCATACCCTATATTTAGCTAAATCGCCCTTATTAACTACTGTCACATTCTGAGACATTATCTTGCAGTATTATAATTCGCTAATAGTGATGTTGCGAATTGTTCGCCGGCAAACATAGCATGTTCGCGTTCGCAGCAGCGGGCGAACATATGCGATGTTTGATCTGCCCCCTATTCGTCATCATTGAGTAATACTTTGACCCTGTACCTCACAGTCAGCAGGCACATTCCAGCCAATCAGCAGCAGACCCTCCCTCCCAGACCCTCCTACCTCCTGGACAGCATCCATTTTAGATTCATTCGGAAGCTGCATTGTTAGTGAGAGGAGGGACAGTGTAGCTGCTGCTGATTTAGTAGGGAAATCTATAGCTAGGCTAGTGTATTCAGTGTCCACTACAGTCCTGAAGGACTCATCTGATCTCTGCTGTAAGGACAGCACCCCAAAAAGCCCTTTTTAGGGCTGCTTTTTTCCCCTGTGTAATCTAATTGAAGTTGCCTGCCTGCCAGCGTGTGTGTCAGGCTCACAGCGTATACTGTGCCCACTTGCCCAGTGCCACCACTCATATCTGGTGTTTTAAAAAAAACAACACTTTTTTGACTGTGTTAAATAAAAGCAGTCAGTTTCCTTCACACGTGTGCGTTTAAGTGCATGCCTGCCAGGGCACAGTGTCACCCCAGTGCAACTCATATCTGGTGTAACAGTAGTGTAGATTTAAAAAAAAACCACTTTTTTGACTGTGCTAAATAATAGCAGTCAGTTTCCTTCACACATGTGCGTTTCAGGGCCTGCCTGCCAGGGCACAGTGTCACCCCAGTGCAACTCATATGTGGTATAACAGTAGTGTAGATTTAAAAAAAAAACACACTTTTTTGACTGTGTTAAATAAAAGCAGTCAGTTTCCTTCACACGTGTGCGTTTAAGTGCCTGCCTGCCAGGGCACAGTGTCACCCCAGTGCAACTCATATCTGGTGTAACAGTAGTGTAGATTTAAAAAAAAAAAACACTTTTTTGACTGGGTTAAATAATAGCAGTCAGTTTCCTTCACACGTGTGCATTTCAGGGCCTGCCTGCCAGGGCACAGTGTCACCCCAGTGCAACTCATATGTGGTGTAACAGTAGTGTAGATTTAAAAAAAACAACACTTTTTTGACTGTGCTAAATAATAGCAGTCAGTTTCCTTCACACGTGTGCGTTTCAGGGCCTGCCTGCCAGGGCACAGTGTCACCCCAGTGCAACTCATATGTGGAATAACAGTAGTGTAGATTTAAAAAAAAAAAAACACACTTTTTTGACTGTGTTAAATAAAAGCAGTCAGTTTCCTTCACACGTGTGCGTTTAAGTGCCTGCCTGCCAGGGCACAGTGTCACCCCAGTGCAACTCATATCTGGTGTAACAGTAGTGTAGATTTAAAAAAAACAACACTTTTTTGACTGGGTTAAATAATAGCAGTCAGTTTCCTTCACACGTGTGCGTTTCAGGGCCTGCCTGCCAGGGCACAGTGTCACTCCAGTGCAACTCATATCTGGTGTAACAGTAGTGTACATACCTGATGTTTTAAAGCACGTTATTCCAAACAATTTAGGAATGTTAGGTGATTTATGCCCTTTATGGATTAAAACCAGACTCTGCATCAACTATGTAATTTTCCATGGGAGTTTTGCCATGGATCCCCCTCCGGCATGCCACAGTCCAGGTGTTAGTACCCTTGAAACAACTTTTCCATCACTATTGTGGCCCGAAACAGTCCCTGTGGGTTTTAAAATTTGCCTGCCTATTGAAGTCTATGGCGGTTCGCCCGGTTCACCCGTTCGCTAACAGTTGTGGAAGTTTGCGACATCACTATTCGCTAACTTTCATTATCATTGACTAATTACACTCAGGAGGGACACCCGTTCCCAATAGTTTTTCATTCATTGGGATCTCATAGATTTGAGGACGTTATAAATATTCAAGTGGTATTCTGAGTAATACTATAGTCATTATATTTACGAACCATTATAATAATTATCAATATTGTCTAATATTAATCACACTCACACACATACTAGGATCCATTGTACCACCTACTACTGGATGCAGTTTTTCTAATCTATCTGTATAACATAACTACACTGACACGGATCGGTATTCTTGCAATATACAATAGGTATTATTACCGTAGATATGTATATATGTATTACAGTCGGTACCCAAGAGTGTTTTTAATTCTTTATCCTATTTTATTTTTGACCCCAATAAAAGTTATATTTTAATTAGTTCAACTTGTCTTGTCTTCAACTCACCTATTCCTTAGTGAATAGTTAGTGATATTTATCCAGACTTTATTATTATTATTTGACCCAGGAGTGCTACAAGTGTATTATTTTCCTCTTTCTGATGTACTTAAGCTAGTTATACACAGCACCCACACCCTGCCATACTAAGTGGCGAGATATTGGGTATTTAGGTCTATTTTATTTAAGTAGTGCCATTGGTATTCTTTGACTATTACTATTAGTTAAATATTATTAACCCCTAATCTGCTATCCCTAACATCGCCGCCACCTACCTACACTTATTAACCCCTAATCTGCCACCCCAAACGTTGCCGCCACTATACTATATTTATTAACCCCCTAAACTTAAGTCTAACCCTAACCCTAACACCCCCTAACTTAAATATAATTAAAATAAATCTAAATAAAACCTACTATCATTACCTAAATAATTCCTATTTAAAACTAAATACTTACCTGTAAAATAAACCCTAAGATAGCTACAATATAACTAATAGTTACATTGTAGCTAGCTTAGGGTTTATTTTTATTTTACAGGCAAGTTTGTATTTATTTTAACTAGGTAGAATAGTTACTAAATAGTTATTAACTATTTAATAAATACCTAGCTAAAATAACTACAAATTTACCTGTAAAATAAAACCTTACCTAAGTTACACTAACACCTTACACTACAATTAAATAAATTACCTAAATTAAATACAATTAAATAAATTAAATATAATTACCTAAATTACAAACAACAAAAACACTAAATTACACAAAATAAAAAACAAATTACAAGATATTTTAACTAATAACACCTAATCTAATAGCACTATCAAAATAAAAAAGCCCCCCCAAAATAAAAAAAAACCTAGCCTAAACTAAACTACCAATAGCCCTTAAAAGGGCCTTTTGTGTGGCATTGCCCCAAAGAAATTAGCTCTTTTACCTGAAAAGAAAATAGAAACAACCCCCCAACAGTAAAACCCCCCACCTACACAAACAACCCCCCAAATAAAACCCTAACTAAAAAAACCTAAGCTCCCCATTGCCCTGAAAAGGGCATTTAGCTCTATTGGCCAAAGCCCTAACCTAAAAATAAAACCTAACCTAAAAATAAAACCCACCCAATAAACCCTTAAAAAAACCTAACACTAACCCCTGAAGATCCACTTACAGTTTTGAAGACCCGACCTCCATCCTCAACTAAGCCGGGAGAAGTCCTCAACGAAGCGGCAAGACGGCATCTTCTATCTTCATCCACCCGGCGCGGAGCGGATCCATCTTCAAGACATCCGACGCGGAGCATCCTCTTCTTTCCGACGACTAACGACGAATGAAGGTTCCTTTAAATGATGTCATCCAAGATGGCGACCCTTAGATTCCGATTTGCTGATAGAATTCTGTTCCAATCAGTCAATAGAATGCAAGCTCAATCCTATTGGCTGATTGTATCAGCCAATAGGATTGAATTTCAATTCTATTGGCTGAGTGTATCAGCCAATAGGATTTTTTTAACCTTAATTCTGATTGGCTGATAGAATTATATCAGCCAATCGGAATCTAAGGGACGCCATCTTGAATGATGTCATTTAAAGGAACCTTCATTCATCGTTAGTCGTCAGAAAGAAGAGGATGCTCCGCATCGGATGTCTTGAAGATGGACCTGCTCCGCCCCGGATGGATGAAGATAGAAGATGACGTCTGGATGAAGATAGAAGATGCCGTCTGGATGAAGATTTATGCCCGTCTGGAGGACCACTTCTCCTGGCTTGGATGAAGACTTCTTCCGGCTTTGTTGAGGACTTCTTGCCGCTTCGTTGAGGACTTCTCCCGGCGTCATTGAGGATGGATGTCCGGTCTTCAAAACTATAAGTGGATCTTCAGGAGTTAGTGTTAGGTTTTTTAAGGGTTTATTGGGTGAGTTTTATTTTTAGGTTAGGGTTTGGGCCGCAATAGAGCTAAGTGCCCTTTTAAGGGCAATGCCCATACAAATGCCCCTTTCAGGGCAATGGGGAGCTTAGGTTTTTTTAGTTAGGATTTTACTGTCGGGGGGTTGTTTGTATTTTTTTTTTCAGGTAAAAGAGCGGATTTATTTGGGACAATGCCCCGCAAAAGGCTTTTTTAAGGGCTATTGGTAGTTTAGTTTAGGCTAGGGTTTTTTTTTATTATTTTTTTGTGGGGGGTTATTTTGTTAGGGCTATTAGATTAGGTGTAATTAGTTTAAATATCTTGTAATTTATTTTTTATTTTTTGTAATTTAGTGTTTTGTTTTGTTTTGTAATTTAGGTAATTGTATTTAATTTAGTTAATTGTATTTAATTTAGGTAATTTATTTAATTGTAGTGTAGTGTTAGGTGTTAGTGTAACTTAGGTTAGGTTTTATTTTACAGGTATATTTGTATTTATTTTAGCTTGATAGTTATTAAATAGTTAATAACTATTTAATAACTATTCTACCTAGTTAAAATAAATACAAACTTGCCTGTGAAATAAAAATAAAACCTAATGCAACAATGCAACTATTAGTTTTATTTATATTTATTTTAATTATATTTTTCGTTAGGGGGTGTTAGGGTTAGACTTAGGTTTAGGGGTTAATAAATTTAATATAGTGGCGGTGACGTTGGGGACGTCAGATTAGGGGTTAATAATATTTAACTAGTGTTTGCGAGGTGGGAGTGTGGCGGTTTAGGGGTTAATATGTTTATTATAGTGGTGTCGACGTTGGGGGCGGCAGATTAGGGGTTAATAAGTATAATGTAGGTGTCGGCGATGTATGGAGCGGCAGATTAGGGGTTAATAAATATAATGTAGGTGTAGGCAATGTCAGGGGTGGCAGATTAGGGGTTAATAAGTGTAAGATTAGGGGTGTTTAGACTCGGGGTTCATGTTAGGGTGTTAGGTGTAAACATAAAATGTGTTTCCCCATAGGAATCAATGGGGCTGCGTTATTGAGCTTTACGCTGCTTTATTGCAGGTGTTAGACTTTTTCTAAGCCAGGTCTCCCCATTGATGTCTATGGGGAAATCGTGCACGAGCACGTACAACCAGCTCACCGCTGGGATGTGGGATTTAAATACTTCCAGACCCAGTAGAGACCCTACATGAAGCTAAGGCTATTGAAAGAAATACCTTCAAGTGATGTGTCTGCATTCTGCAGTTAGGCAAAGTTCCCAGACCCCAGGCTATATTTACTTAATAGTATCTGATAGCCTGTGGGTTGAACTTGTGCAAGTAGTGCACTTACTGAGAGAAACACCGCTTCCACTTAGCTTACCAGGCAGTTCAGTTGTCTGTATATTGTAAGTATAACTGAAGTAAGTAGTAGTACATATACAGCCCCCTGAAGGCCCCCCCTCTGGCAGCAACCGGCTCCTTCACTTACCTTAGGGCTGCCCGGCTTAGTCGACTGAACTGTCGTTGTAAATGCTTGCCGTGCCGCCTCTGCCATCCTGACCTGACTCAGTGTGTCCTGTAAGGCTGTACTCCTCATTGGGCCTGGCTCTATCACATGGCCACACGATCTGCTGCAGCTCCTGGCGCTTTAGCCTAATGCGCAGTTAAAATTGTGTGAGCACGGCGTGTGGAGGCGGAGCTGAGCAGCCAGACAGACACAGGGCAGGAGGTGGGAGCCAGGGAGTGTAATATGTGGACCAGATATTATACACATGACATGATGACACTGGCCGGTCCACATATTAATTTGCAGGGCAGGCTGCCCGCCTTACTTACAGGCTCCACTGCTCCAGGACCAGAGTCCAGTACCGGCTTTTTTTCCATTCACAGAGTCAGGAGTCAGACTTGGACTAAGTTGCTTGTCATCACGGTGACGTTTCCGCTAGGCTAACCGGCTCCTGCCTCCTGCTTAAGTTAAAACATACATACAAGTCAAGTCACGACACGCTGCCGAGGGCACCCCCCACGTAAAAAAATAAAAAATAAATTATAAGGCAAAAAAAAAAATCATAATACATTTTTTTTAAAACAGAAAAAAAACCAGCTACTATATGCATGGGGCGGGCCCCTTTTCGAAGTCGGGCCCTCGGGCCAGGGCCAATTTGCCCGATTTGTCAGTCCGCCCCTGACAATATTGATTTTGAGAACTAATATGAGTGACTGACCTTTTAAGCCTCCATGACGCTGCCATAAAAACAGAAAATCAGAGATTTCATCCTTATATAAACACGCAGGTGTTGTGCATAATTAATTGATAGCATAATTTCTGTGCACAATTTTTATTCTTTTGCAATCCTTTGTGTGAATTTGATTTTCTTTTTACAATCTTTTGAATTTGTGTGCACTGTTTTCATTCTCTTGCTATCCTTTGTGTGAATTAGATTTTCTTTTTACAATCTTTTGAATTTCTGTGCACTGTTTTCATTCTCTTGCTATCCTTTATGTGAATTGGATTTTCTTTTTACAATCTGTTGCATTTCTGTGTACTGATTTCATTCTCTTGCTATCCTTTGAGTGAATTGGATTTTCTTTTTACAATCTTTTGATTTTCTGCGCACTGTTTTCATTCTCTTGCAATCCTTTGTGTGAATTTGATTTTCTATTTACAATCTTTTGAATTTCTGTGCAGTTTTCATTCTCTTGCTATCCTTTGTGTGAATTCAATTTTCTTTTTACAATCTGTTGCATTTTTGTGCACTGTTTTCATTCTCTTGCTATCCTTTGTGTGAATTTTATTTTCTTTTTACAATCTTTTGATTTTCTGTGCACTGTTTTCATTCAATTGCTATCCTTAGTTAAATATTTTGGATGAACAGTGAATTACAGAAAGGGAATGCTATTTAATAACTTTTTTGTGTTGCTAACATTCTTTAAAAGCCTATATAATGTATACAACAGTAATAATCATGGTGAAAAGAGTTATAAAAACAATATATATATTTTCAATTTAAAAAAAAATTCTCTATATACTGCACTAAATGTGTAGCAAGAATATTGATTGATTTATAAAAGAGTATACATATTTAATAATGTTTTACATTGAGTTTTATTAGGTGATATGCTTGACTCTCTCGCAGCATCGAACATAAGATTTCAGTGTTTTCCAATTCCCATTGACTTCTATATCATCCGCAACCTCAAAGGTGGCGGATTGAAAACTAGGTACACTGCTTCGGATAAGACGCAAGCTTAACTATTCATTTTTTGATAACTTCTTGACAGCTTCTAATTGTGTCAAATAGGACGGCGAATACACAGAATTACGCTTGAATTCAACGGGTTTCTTTTCGCATCGATCTGCGTCGAATTGAGACCGTCGGATCGTATGTTACATCACAAATTTCAAATTATTCCGATCTTAAGGCTTTGATTACTACGGCGCATCAATCTCGCAACAGCTACAATACGGAATTCAAGCGCATTTTCAGTTGACCCTTTGATAAATAGGCCTCTATGTCTAAGTACTTCTCCACCTCTGTAATTACGCTTATTTTAAAAAAAACAAGGATGGCTTGGATCTGGGTTCCTACAAATCCCATTTCATTAATCAATATGGACTATAAAATGCTTGCATCCATCATTTCCAATAGGCTTAAACCAGGGTTAAACCAGATCATCCATGAGGACCAAACAGGTTACATGGAAGGCAGATCCTCAATTAAAAATATTCACAGGGTGACAACTCTCCTAGAAAATTTATTGTATAGACTACATAAACGTAATATAAATCAAGATTTTGCCCTTTTAACATTAGATGCGGAGAAAGCGTTTGATTCAGTAATCTGGGACCACCTATACACTTCCTTAAACAATTTAGTTTTTTCAGGAAACTTTGTCTCTTTCCTTAAATCTATATATAATTCCCCAATGTCATCTTTGCTAGGTAATGGTAGCCTAACTTCGATGTTCTCCATACACCAAGGAGCAAGACAGGGGTGCCTCCTTTCCCCCCTTTTATTTAATTTGGCGATAGAAGAGATTCTACTCAGAGAAGAGTTAAAAGGAATAGATTTAGGTAATCAAAATATAGTCCTATCCTTGTATGGGGACGATCTTCTCCTCTTCCTTAAAAATACTAAGGAAAATATCCTTATTGCATGAAACAATCTTGACCTTTTTAGTTCATTCTCAGGTTACAAACTTAATTTAAATAAATCTGAAATCTTATGGATCCACAAGAAAATATGGAGGCTTTGCCCTCCCAGTCCTAAAATCATATAACACTATAATATTAGCACGACCTGCAGGTGATTGGATCACGAGGAAGAACTATCTTACAAATTTACAAATTGAAGAGAATATGATTTATCCATTCACGTTAAAAGTGATTATACATTGCCCTATTGTACAACTCCCATCAAGAGTACGCATTTTTTTCATTTTTTGTAACACTATAATCGCAAAAAGTTTGCTCAGAGCTTGGCATAAATCTCCACTTCTCTACTTTTTTGCCCATATGAGGTAGTCCTCTCATTTTACCTGGTATAGACTCTGTGATATTTAAATTTTGGGAACAAAAAGGCCTAATATTTATTAGTCAATGCTTAGAAAGCAGGTATATATAAGAACCTTTGAATCCATAGCACAGGAGTATAAGATCCCCCAAAAAGATTTTTATGCCTATTTACAACTTAGACATTATATTTCTGGATATGCAGGCACAATTTTAGAAATAACTCAATTTGGGAAGTTAGGTGATTATATCAATATATATAAATTTGGAATTCACTCTATTTCATTGCTCTACAAAATATTTATGGCTAAGCAAGGTCAATTAACTCTAGAGATATTACTAAAAAAAAAAATGGAAGTTTCACTTCCAAGATATTACATCAGAGCATATACATTCGGGTGTTAAATGGGTTAAAGCTGCTCCTATTTCCTGTTCCTGGAAAGAATCACATGCTTAACTTATTAATGACGCCTAAAAAAAAACCTAAAAAACTGTCCAAATGGCAGAGAATGGAACAAGTAACTGCCTAAAATGTAGCACAACCTCAGTAGATTTACTCCATTGTATGTGGTCTTGTCCTAAAATAAAACAGTTCCCCTACATATATTTTCTTTGTTCCCATGGCCTAGTATAAAAATACTTAAAATACTTAATATGTCCATAATTCTTGGTCAGATTTTAATACTACAGAACTGGAAAAAAAAGGTTGCACCTACAATACGCACCTTCAAACATGCAATTTACTCTCAAATTATTTTTGAACAATACAATACTGCTATATCGTCTCCTAAACAGATCCAAGCTTTTTTGATAAATGGATGGAAATTATTTTGGCATGTCCCCTGAACATTCAATTTAATCTCAATAAACAATTTCATTAGGAAATATGTTCCCCCAGTCATGGTGCTAATGGATGGATAAGTGGGGGGGGGTTTCTCTCCCTTTTTTTCTTTTTCTTTTTCTTTCCTTGTTCTTAGTTATACTGTATGTAATCTAAAAACACTCCAACAGTGTATTCCTATTCAATATATTGCTGTTTTCTTTTTTATTTATATATTGTCTTTTCTTTTTTATCTAATCAATATGATGACCAAATAAGACACCTCTTGATTTATATTGTAATAATTCTTTTCAAATAGGAAATTGTCTGATGTTCAATGTTTCTGTATATTTTATGATTATGTCTTCAGATATCATTATTTTCTCTATGTCTTCCAATGCACCCTATGTGGTGAGCTGGAGAAGCAAAATGTCATTTCTGTTTACCATTTGCACTGTTGGATTATAAATAAAGAAATAAAAAAAATAAAAAAATATTGTTAATAAATGGCAACCTTCTCTGTATATTTGAACATATTCTATTTTTTTCTTAAAGAAGATTAGGTTTTAGGTACATTGGGGGTGTTCATTTTTCAAATATATTTATTAAAATGAGCCCTAGAATTTAGGAGAATTTTGCTTTTGTTACAACTATTTCTTATTGCAGAAATTAAACAAGGGCAATCATAGGACTTTAAAAAATAATGGGGGGGGGGGGTTGATGATGCTCTGTTAACTAAAAGTTGCTTTAATTATTTTTAATAGATGTTTCCAGTAGCTTTAACAGCATGTTCAGCCATTTAAACCAACCATAAGTGTGTGCTATTCCATAGAAATACTAATTATTTTAAAATGTAAAGTAGGAGAGACTATCAAGTCAGAAAAATCCAATTTGATGTCCAAATTGCCTTTATTCAAATCTAATTAAACCAATGAATATAACAAAGAATATAGAAATATTAAATCTAGGTCAGTCATCTTTACAAAAGATAAAATGTTTTGGTATTTTTGTTTTGTAGTCGAGAAGTTCATTTTTTCAGGAATAATGAAGTCCAAAGATCTCAACATGAATTCAATGGAAACCAGCATATCCAATTTTCAGTTTCACAGTAAAACCAATTCAGAGTCTGGGAGCAATCATAGTATATCTAAATGAAACTTGCTTGTTTAGAACAAAATCTAGTATGTTTTTCCCCAAAAAAGTATTAGAAAGAATATAAAACTATAAGATTATGTTGTGTTAAGGCTAATCTGCCTTTTCAATAATATAATATTCTGTATTAAAGGTGAATATGTTATAAAACTGGATTTTTTTAATGGGCATTAGAGAAGCAAATTAATCAAATTGTTTATTAAAATACAGTGTCTAATGATAACATGGTCATTCGAATAATACATTGCAATGTGTCTTGGGCATTTTGAGGGTTAGATAAGTTATATTAAATATATACAAAGAAACAGATTTAACGACGAATAAAAACCATATGCTCAACAATTCTGCCCACATTTCTTATAAAGTGTAAGTTTAAATAGTAAGTAGACATTCTTGAAGTCCGACACGGTGTTTGTCTTTACCATCTCTAATGGAAGTATATTTAATGAACCAACTCCCCTTTATATGAAGAAGTGCTTCTGCATATTACTCCTGAACCTGCTATCTTTGAGATCATGCAAATTTAATGAACTTAAAAAGTGTATCATAAATATATAATCTATATCTCTAAAAATATTTATATTTACATTTTACTAACTTGGCATCTGAAAAATTACAGATTTACTCACAGAGATCCCTGACTGTCTATATTAGTTACATAACTTTGTAACCTTTCCCCTTTTTCTTAATTATTATATTCTGAAAACTTGGCTACATGGCGAATCCAGTCAAAACATATAAAACAAAATAAGCTTATGGAAAATAACAGGATATGTATTAAACTAGATTATTCTTTCCAGGTAAGGTAAGTTGGCATTAGATGTTAGGAAGAGGGGAACTCAGTGTTAACTTCATAAGAAAAGAAAGTACATAATAGTGAATTCTGTTTAGTAAAAGTTAAAACATTTCAGGTAGATGGGTACTTACACTCCAATAAGCTATGACTAAGCTCTTAGTTTGTAGGCAATTAGGTATAAAGCCCCTATGGCTTCCAAGGATTCAGGAACTTTAAAGTGTGATTAAAACATTAAAGATTTATTTAAAAACAAATGGACTTCATTACAGACTTATCACAAGGTAAGTAACATAACATAAATATACCACTTGTACTCAGAAACAAGCCAAAAGAATAGAGAGCTAACAGAATAACAATTATAGCGGATGCTAAGTAAAATCCTAACCTAAGTTATAATTAAACCTAACACTACACTATCATTAAATTAATTACATAAACTAACTACAATTAGCTACAATTAAATAAACTAAAGTACGAAAAACAACAAACACTAAATTACCGAAAATAAAAAAATTATTACAATTTTTTTTAAACTAATTACACCTACTCTAATCCCCTAATAAAATAAAAAAGCCCACCAAAATAATAAAATTTCCCTACTTTTGACCCAAAGTAATCAGCTCTTTCACCTGTAACAAAAAATACAATACCCCCCAACATTAAAACCCACCACCCACACACCCAACCCTACTCTAAAACCCACCCAATCCCCCCTTAAAACTAAACACTACCCCCCCGAAGAACACCCTACCTTGAGCCGTCTTCACCCAATCGGGCACAAGTGGACCTCCAGAGGGGCAGAAGTCTTCATCCGATCCGGGCAGAAGAGGTCCTCCAAGCAACAGAAGTCTTCATCCAGGTGGCATCTTCTATCTTCATCCATCCGGAGCGGAGCAGGTCCATCTTCAATCCAGCCGACACGGAGCCATCCTCTTCAAACGAAGTCCAAGCAAAGAATGAAGGTTCCTTTAAATGACGTCATCCAAGATGGCGTCCCTTGAATTCCGATTGGCTGATAGGATTCTATCAGCCAATCGGAATTAAGGTAGGAAAAATCCTATTGGCTGATCCAATCAGCCAATAGGATTGAGCTTGCATTCTATTGGCTGATTGGAACAGCCAATAGAATGCGAGGTCAATCCTATTGGCTGATTGGATCAGCCAATCGGATTGAACTTCAATACGATTGGCTGATTGCATCAGCCAATAGGATTTTTCCTACCTTAATTCCGATTGGCTGATAGAATTCTATCAGCTAATCGGAATTGAAGGGACGCCATATTGGATGACGTAATTTAAAGGAACCTTTATTCGTCGGTTAGTCGTCGGCAAGGAAGGATGCTCCGCGTCAGATGTTTTCAAGATGGAGCCACTTCTCATCGGATGGAAGAAGATAGAAGATGCCACTTGGATGAAGACTTCTGCCCGGCTGGAGGATCTCTTCTGCCCGGCTGGAGGATCTCTTCTGCCCGGATCGGATGAAGACTTCTGCCCGGCTGGGTGAAGACGGCTCAAGGTAGGGTGGTCTTAAAGGGGTTAGTGTTTTTTTTTTAAGGGGGGATTGGGTGGGTTTTAGAGTAAGGTTGGGTGTGTGGGTGGTGGGTTTTAATGTTGGGGGGTAGTATTTCTTTTTTTACAGGTAAAAGAGCTGATTACTTTGAGGCAATGCCCCGCAAAAAGCCCTTTTAAGGGCTATTTGTAATTTAGTATAGGGTAGGGAATTTTATTATTTTGGGGGGCTTTTTTATTTTATTAGGGGGTTTAGATTAGGTGTAATTAGTTTAAACTTTTTGTATTTTTTTTTATTTTCTGTAATTTAGTGGGGGGGTCTTTGTACTATAGTTTATTTTATTTAATTGCATTTAATTTTAGGTAATTGTAGTTAATTCATTTAATTTATTTAATGATAGTGTAGTGTTAGGTGTAATTGTAACTTAGGTTAGGATTTATTTTACAGGTAAATTTGTAGTTATTTTAACTAGGTAGCTATTAAATAGTTATTAACTATTTAATAGCTATTGTACCTAGTTAAAATAAATACAAAGTTGCCTGTAAAATAAAAATAAATCCTAAAATAGCTACAATGTAATTATTAATTATATTGTAGCTATCTTAGGGTTTATTTTATAGGTAGGTATTTAGTTTTAAATAGGAATAATTTAGTTAATAATAGTAATATTATTTAGATTTATTTAAATATTATTTAAATTAGGGGTGTTAGGGTTAGGGTTAGACTTAGGTTTAGGGGTTAATAACTTTATTATAGTGGTGGCGACGTTGGCGGCGGCGGTAGATTAGGGGTTAATACATTTAATAGGCTATGTGGGCTATGGTGGTTTAGGGGTTAATACTTGAATAGGTTAATTGCGTTTTGGGCTATGGGGGTTTAGGGGTTAATAATTTAGTTATTACTTGCGTTGTGGGCTATGGTGGTTTAGGGGTTAATAATTAGGCTTATTGCGTTGTGGGGGGGTTGTCGGTCTAGGGGTTAATACATTTATTATTATTAGTAGTGAGAGGGGGGATTGTAAATATAGGTGTTTTGACGTGTCGGGCTTATTTTTGGGAGGCAGGTTAGACATTTACGGGAGATTTGTTATTTTCTTTACTTTTCTTAGGCACCCGCAGTATCTAAAGTGCCATGAGTCACTAGCGACTCCAGAAATTTGTAGTTACGCTCATTTCTGGACATCGCTAGTTTATCCAACTTACTTGTTGCTAAATTGAAGCTGCAGTTCACTTATATAATACTTTGTGTAACATTTCTTTTATCAATGCTAAATGTTTTAAAAATATTTTTAACATTGATGTTATAAACTATTGTGCTATATGTTATGTTAAATACAACATGGTTGCACATTTTATAAGATATCACACAATTACTATGAATGAGGATTATTTATTTATCAATTTTTTTGTATAGTAGGAATAAATATGCATTCAATTCAAATCATACATTTAGCGATAATCGTTGCAGACATATAGATGAATAAGCACAATATTATCATTTACGGAATGAAAAATGTTTAACAAGCTGATGTTATTCATAAAATTAAAATTAATCAGTTTATACAAACATGTTATTTTAATAATATCTACAAATCTTGTGAGATCGTAGAGTGTCCGAATACTTACATGACATAATAACTGGTGCTTCTGAGAATTCACAGCGAAAGAAACATAGAGCTAAACTTTGGTTGCGGATACTTGGTTCCCAGTGACGTTGCGCATGCGCGAAGCATTGAATGCGCGACACAGTGTTTTAATCAGTGATCAATTTTCTATTGGACAGTCGAAAATAAGAGAGTGGGTGACATATTGGGTGGGCATTTCTAACAGTCAGAATTTAACTTTTCATGGAGCATAACTTGGGATGTGTACAAGACTCAATATGGTTGCAGGGGTGAGCAAAATAAATCGGAACATTATCTAACGGATGGATTAAGGTTGTTGTAAGTGTAAACTGTCCCTTTAATGTAATTGAAAAAATTAAATTTAATAAAATTCTTATCCAAATATTTGTCTGAACCAAATGTTCAGACAAACCTAATTTTGACAACCAGAATCGATCGGAAACTCCAAACCAGAACTTTTGTACAAACCAAATGTCACCGTCAAATTACATTAAAAGTAATGATAAACCATGATCAATTACATCATATTAATATTAACTGTTAACAATGTTGCATGCAAAGCATTTTCAGTTTTATGTTGTAGGAAACAAAATAACAGTACACATGTGACATGTCCTCAGTCTGCTCAATCAATGCATCTTCAGACATGCCAAAAGCACTCATGGCCACAGAGAGTCATGACTATTGTTTAATTGTATAAAATAGTAGGGAAGATTTAAAGAATCAGAAATGTGTTAAAATTTGTATCTAAATATTGATACACAAATGTGCAGGTTTATCTTTGTATGATAATTAGAAGATATTTTTGGTTAAAGGAAAATCAGGCAAAAAATTATCGGTAAAAATGACATCTTTATTTTTTTGTTAAGAACTACCACCTAGAGGGTGCTCTCTACGAATCTCAAACTAAACAAGTTTTGTGAGAACCATTAGAAACTACTACAACCTGTGCTGCAGTTGCAATAGGTTAATTGAAACATGTATTGTTGTGATCAGTCTTAGCTTAAGAAACTTAACTGGTTTTAGTGACTCATGGGTGAGTGATGTGACCTTCTTCACTGACTGAATTCCAGGGAGATATTAAATATGAGTCACTGGAAATCTAGAGCAGAGAATCAAAGTTAATGCTTTCCACCTATCTGCCTACCTGATTTTAATTATATGGATAAGACATTGGATACACTCTTCTGTTTTGTTTTATAGCATATTGTTTATTGAAAATGAATGTCATTGCCCAATATTACATTGAAATAAAGAATATTTTCTAAACACTTACAGTGATATAATAATTAACATTAAAGGTAATCTATAAATAAAATATATACATTTCTGTATTTTTTCAATACAC
Source organism: Bombina bombina (assembly GCF_027579735.1). Lineage (NCBI taxonomy): Eukaryota > Metazoa > Chordata > Amphibia > Anura > Bombinatoridae > Bombina > Bombina bombina. Next base: position 847,327,060 of record NC_069501.1, read on the forward strand.
TGTAATTGCTATAGTTTAAAAAAATTGGTAATAAAATGATTGTCATTTCAATGAGAGCTGCTTATGATTTGGGAGTAGGATGAGTTCTTGTACATTTACTGGTCAAATTTTGTTCTGTAAACGTACATTGGTAAATATTAATGAACTCAATTGACTCCTGTTTTCTTAGAGCCTTGCAGAAAGTGTACATATAATACAAGAGCTTGGAAATGGGGATTATATTTTAAATGTAGCAATATTATTTATAAAAGTATAATGAAAAATAAACATGTGCATTTGTATTCGGATTAATACATTTGTATTCAGATGTTAACTATATTCATAAGGCTAGATTACGAGTTGTGTGTTAGGGTAAAAAAGCAGCGTTAAGAGGTCCTAACGCTGCTTTTTTACACCACAGTCTTGAGTCTTGAAGGTTTAGGAGTACCGCACACTTCTTTGGCCTTACCGCAAAACGACTTATGTAAACTTCGTAAAGTCTTTTTTTCTATGGGACTTCCATAGCGCTGATATTACGAGTCTGTCCTGGGAGGCTAAAAAGTGAGCGGTACACCTTACCCTGTCAAGAGTCCTAACGCATTTAAAAGTCAGTAGTTATGAGTTTTATAGTACAACACTGTAGCATAAAACTCATAACAAAAGTGCTAAAAAGCACACTAACACCCATAAACTACGTATTAACCCCTAAACCGAGGCCCTCCCGCATCACAAATACTAAAATAAAAATTTTAACCCCTAATCTGCCGCTCCGGACACCGCCGCCACATACATTATATGTATGAACCCCTAATCTGCTGACCCCAACATCGCCGACACCTACATTATATGTATTATCCCCTAATCTGCTGCCCCCAATGTCGCCCCCACCTACCTACACTTATTAACCCCTAATCTGCCGCCCCCAACATCGCCACCACTATAATAAACATATTAATCCCTAAACCGCTGCACTCCCGCCTCGCAAACATTAGTTAAATATTATTAACCCCTAATCTGCTGGCCCTAACATCGCCGCCACCTACCTACATTTATTAACCCCTAATCTGCCGCCCCCAACGTCGCCGCCACTATATTAAAGTTATTAACCCCTAAACCTAAGTCTAACCCTAAACCTAACACCCGCTAACTTAAATATAATTTAAATAAATCTAAATAAATATTACTATCATTAACTAAATTATTCCTATTTAAAACTAAATACTTACCTGTAAAATAAACCCTAAGATAGCTACAATATAACTAATAGTTACATTGTATCTAGCTTAGGGTTTATTTTTATTTTACAGGCAAGTTTGTATTTATTTTAACTAGGTAGAAAAGTTATTAAATAGTTATTAACTATTAAAAACCCTAGCCTAAACTAAACTACCAATAGCCCTTAAAAGGGCCTTTTGTGGGGCATTGCCCCAAAGTAATCAGCTCTTTTACCTGTAAAAAAATATACAAACAACATTCCCAACAGTAAAACCCACCACCCACACAACCAACCCCCCAAATAAAATACTAACTAAAAAACCTAAGCTCCCCATTGCCCTGAAAAGGGCATTTGGATGGGCATTGCCCTTAAAAGGGCAGTTAGCTCTTTTGCCGCCCAAAACCTAATCTAAAAAATAAAACCCACCCAATACACCCTTAATAAAACCTAACACTAACCCCCTGAAGATCGACTTACCGGGAGACGTCTTCATCCAAGCCGGGCGAATCGATCCTCCAGACGGGCAGAAGTCTTCATCCAAGATGGGCAGAAGTGGTCCTCCAGACGGCAGAAGTCTTCATCCAGACGTCATCTTCTATCTTCATCCATCCGGCGCGGGTCCATCTTCAAGACATCCGACGCGGAGCATCCTCTTCTGCCAATGGACTAATGATGAATGAAGGTACCTCTAAGTGACTTCATCCAAGATGGCGTCCCTTAGATTCTGATTGGCTGATAGAATTCAATCAGCCAATCGGAATTAAGGTAGAAAAAATCCTATTGGCTGATGCAATCAGCCAATAGTATTGAGCTTGCATTCTATTGGCTGATTGGAACATCCAATAGAATGCAAGCTCAATCCTTTTGGCTGATTGGATCAGCCAATAGGATTGAACTTCAATCCTATTGGCTGATTGCATCAGCCAATAGGAGTTTTTCTACCTTAATTCTGATTGGCTGATAGAATTCTATCAGCCAATTGGAATCTAATGGAGGCCATCTTGGATGATGTCACTTAAAGGTACCTTGATTCTGTTTTAGTCGTCGGATGAAGAGGATGCTCCTCGTCGGATGTCTTGAAGATGGACCGCTCCGCACTGGATAGATGAAGATAGAAGATGCCGTCTGGAGGACCACTTCTGCCTGGCTTGGATGAAGACTTCTGCCCGTCTGGAGGACCACTTCGCCCAGCTTGAATGAAGACGTCTCTCTGTAAGTCGATCTTCAGGGGGTTAGTGTTAGGTTTTTTTAAGGGTGTATTGGGTGGGTTTTATTTTTTAGATTAGGGTTTGGGCGGCAAAAGAGCTAACTGCCCTTTTAAGGGCAATGCCCATCCAAATGCCCTTTTCAGGGCAATGGGGAGCTTAGGTTTCTTTTAGCTAGTATTTTATTTGGGGGGTTGGTTGTGTGGGTGGTGGGTTTTACTGTTGGGGGGTTGTTTGTATTTTTTTTTACAGGAATAAGAGCTGATTACTTTGGGGCAATGCCCCGCAAAAGGCCCTTTTAAGGGATATTGGTAGTTTAGTTTAGGCTAGGGTTTTTTTTTATTTCGGGGGGGCTTTTTTATTTTAATAGGGCTATTAGATTAGATGTAATTAGTTTAAATTTCTGTAATTTGTTTATTATTTTCTGTAATTTAGTGGGGGGGGTTGTACTTTAGCTAATTTAATTTAATTTAGGTAATTGTATTTAATTTAGGTAATTGTGTTTAATTTAGTTAATTTATTTAATTATAGTGTAGTGTTAGGTGTTAGTGTAACTTAGGTTAGGTTTTATTTTACAGGTAAATTTGTATTTATTTTAGCTAGGTAGTTATTAAATAGTTAATAACTATTTAATAACTATTCTACCTAGTTAAAATAAATACAAACGTGCCTGTAAAAAAAAAAAATCCTAAACTAGATACAATGTAACTATTAGTTATATTTTAGCCATCTTAGGGTTTATTTTATAGGTAAGTATTTAGTTTTAAATAGGAATTATTTAGTTAATGATAGTAATATTTATTTAGATTTATTTAAATTATATTTAAGTTAGGGGGTGTTAGGTTTATGGTTAGACTTAGGTTTAGGGGTTAACAACTTTAATTATAATGTAGGTGTCGGCGATGTCGAGGGCAGCAGATTAGGGGTTAATAAGTGTAAGATTAGGGGTGTTTAGACTCGGGGTTCATGTTAGGGTGTTAGGTGTAAACATAACTTTTATTTCCCCATAGGAATCAATGGGGCTGTGTTAAGGTCTTTTACGCTGCTTTTTCGCATCGGCTCTCCCCGTTGATTCCTATGGGGAAATCGTGCACAAGCACGTACGACCAGCTCACCGCTGACTAAAGCAGCGCTGGAATTGGAGTGCGGTAATGAGCAAAATTTTGCTCAATGCTCACTTCTTGTGGTTTCTGAAAAATAATACCAGCGCTGTAGGTAAGTGAGCAGTGAGTGAAAACTGCTCGTTAGCACCGCATAGCCTCTAACGCAAAACTTGTAATCTGAGCCATAGTTAGTTATTCTTTTAATTAAAAAAAAACAGCTGTAATAAACCTATAATAATAATAATATATATAATATATATATATATATATATATATATAATAAACCTACCAGTATGCACAAATCCTGAGTTCAGCACATCAAATGGACCGTGCAGGCTGCCAGGAGGGAAAGACTCCAAACCATCAAAATAGAACAATAAGCAGCAGCACTTGTCAAAATCCTTTAAAATCCATGTATTGAGTTAATAAATGGATTCTAAAGGATTTTGAGAAGTGCTGCTGCTTGCTATAATAAACCCACATAGGCCTACATTTTTTACCCCTAAACCTACAACCCCATTGCAAAAACTTGCTACACTATATTAACCCCTAAACTACTACAACCCCATCACAAAAACCAGCTAAATTACATTAACCCCTAAGGCCTAAACCGCCATAACCCCAATTTGGGATTCTAGTGTTAGGTTTTTTTTATTGGGGGGGGGGGGGGCTTTAGTTATAGTATAAGTTTTTTTTGTTTAATACTCAGATAGGGCTATTTTGGGGGGTACTTTAGTTTTAGTATAAGGGGTTTTTTTAGTTTGAGTATAGGGCTTTTTTCTTTTTTATGTGCTTTTTTTATTGTGAGTGTTCTTTTTAACTTATAGGGTTGTAGGTTAGAGGTCTTGTGGGATTAGCAGCTAGGGAGTTAATAGAGTAGGTGGTTTATTGCAATGTGGTTAGTGACAGTTTAGAGATTAATAGTATAGGTTTTTTTTTTGCGAGGGGTTTGTGGTGGTTTAGGGGTTAAATAGTGTAAGGGTTTATTGCAATGGGGTTGTGGCGGTTTAGGAGATAAGTAGTGTAGGGTTTTTGTGATGGGGTTGTGGTGGTTTAGGCCTTAGGGGTTAATATAGTGTACAGGGGCGTATTAAGGCATAGGCCAACAAGGCCGGTGCCTAGGACAGCAGATTTTTAAGGGGCAGCAGAATTTTGAGTCCCTAGGGCCACTCTACTGAACTCAGGGCCGGGTGGCTAAATCAACCAATTACTAATGACTTAAATGGCTGGCCCGGCTATTGCTATCCTATGGGATTGTATGTGGGTGCGCATGACGTGATGACAGTGGAGGCAAAGCTCACTTGCGCAGCCTGGCCTTGACTGAGAGGGAATGCGGTATTCTTCCTGGCTCCACAGCGTGATTGAGACTCACACAGACGACACAGTTCAGTGTGCACTACAACGTGACCACTGTGAAACAGCATATGCCTTTCTCCCTTCAATACATCTTCATAAGGCATTAAAATACTTAAACGGATTAGTCACTAAATACTTGTACATTTACTGTTTGTCTATCTGTCATACAAGCAAAGAATAAGTATTTATTGCTGAATCTATACAACTATGTGACTTAAAACACAACTGAAAATATGTTGTATGCATTTAATACATTCAGAAACAATACAAGTATATACTTTATTATGATGGTATCATGTGACTTTATCCCCTAGGATACAATTTCTAAACCTATCATAACTACTGTTTTATTTTTTAAGTACTTTTAAAGGCCAGTTTGTATATTCATTACATATTTATCCAAGCAGATATTTTGCTTAAATAACTGTCAATCACCAAAGAAGATGTTTAAGGTTAAACAACTACCTACTGACAAACTATCATACAGTGAAGGATATGTTTTTCTGATATAAACACTTTAATCATCTGACTTGCAAAATAATGTATATATATATATATATATATATATATATATATATATATATATATGTGTGTGTGTGTGACCAGAGTGAATGCAAGCCCTGGTGAACATCTACTTAAAAAGACATTATTTTTTTTATTTTTTACACCCTGCCCCAAAAAACATTATGTCTAAAAAAGGCCTTAACCCTGGGGTGGGGTGGGGGTGGGGCAGCAGAATTTTGAGTGCCTAGGGCAGCACAAAACCTAAATACGCCCCTGATAGTGTAGCAGGTATTTGTGGTGGGAGTTGTGTCAGTTTAGAGGTTAATATAGTGTAGCAGGTTTTTGCAATGGGATTGTGGTGGTTTAGGGGTTCATAGAGTTGGGGTTGTGGCGGTTTAATGGTTAAATAGTGTAGGTAGGGTTTTTTTTTATTTGTCTTAGGCATTTCATTTGTTTTCAAATGTTTATTAATGAAAATTGTCCAAAATTAATAAAATGCCTAACAAAAGTTGGACAACTTGAAAGGGTTCAAAATTTAAGAACAAACTATTCTTTCTAACTGAAGTTATGTCCGATGCATTTTTTTTTTATATAGATTAGCGTGTATATTTACTGTTATGTCTTTAAATCAATGCAGATGTTATATAAACAATTAACACTTTGCATCTATTTAAAATATCCTATTAAATATTATTTTTCGTGTCTCCTGTATGTTTTACATAGATTTTCTATTACGCCTTGCAAATCTTTACAATTTAACTACAAAGTATAAAAGCATTAGTGCTATAGAAATTTACCTTTTATTTCTCCTGGACTACACTTTTTTCATTGCTCTTATACTTGAATGGGTATTCTCGGCAAAAAGACAAATAATTTTCTTTTAGGCAAAGTCACGCTAGGCAAAAAATAATTAGTAAACTTCCAGCAAATGGAGGTGAAATAATTAAAGTTACAGACCGATTGCCTCACAGATGTAAATTTATTACAACTGGGAATGCTAAAAGCTCACAGAGGAACAAAACAACTTGGTAACCAGATAATGAGATTCGCCTTCATATAGAATTGACATTAACTAAAATTAAAAGAACTAGTGGAAAAGGGAATATGTTAATGTGGTGCAGATAGTGAAATAAAACCACTGGTTAATGCAGTGTTTATCAATATTTTATGCAAGAAAAATATTTGGATATATTTGAATAAAATATTTTTAGTAAGTCATAACACTATGAGAATGTTTAAATATTTAAAATAATCCAATTAAATGTAATAATACTAAATAAAAAAAGATAGGACCAGATTATGAGTTATGCACTAATTGTTATAATCAGGTTTATCACCGTTGTTTGCGCGCATTGGAAGGATCGCTCGTATTACAGATTGAAAGTAAATGTGATTGCTTGAATACAATCACGATTAATACTAGAATTATTACTGCGACCTCAGAGCTCTGGTTAACTGTTACAAGAAACAAAAAAGTCTCCCAAAATACACCAAAAATACATTACAAAGTATAGTTACACTCATAATAACACTATCTAATAAAAATTATTTAAAAAAATATTGCACAAAAAAAGTTATAAGGGCTCAAAGATATGAGGTAGGCAAAGGGCAGGCAAAGGGCTTTAACACAGAGATACATACATACACATGACTAAAGATGTATCTATGTGTATATATATATATATATATATATATATATATGTTTATATGTGTGTACATATGTATTTACGTATTTATATATGTATATATCTATTTACAGACATAAAAACACATTAATACATAAATATCCCCACACACACTTTTCATGCTCCATTGAAGTCTATGGGGAAATACATTAACGTAGTCACGATATTTAAAGTTCGACTCTCCATGCGCCGGGTAAGTGCGCAAGCAAAACGTTTTACTTTCAACTTGTAATACGAGCGCTACTTGACGCGCGCAAAAAGCTTACTTCTAGAGGAGTTAACACCCAAGTAGGAGTAATAAATAGTGCTCCACTCGTAAACTAGTCCATAGTAGGATGTGTGCAATTATTCTAGTACACAAAACATATTTACACAGAGGTCACTTCTTGGTGCTATATAGCAAATGTAAGAGTAAACAAAATGTGTTCTTATCCCCTTAATTAATGACAACACAGCCCAAGCAGGCCTTTGAGCGCATAAAGGGTGTAGCGTGAACATGTTATCGTAGAAAATCCCCTCACGATAATATATGCTAAGACATCAATGGCACAAGCAAGCGATGCTTCTGCTTTCAACTTGTAATCCCACGCCAAAACACCATGCACAAGGTTCGCGATAGGCATATCTTTTCCTCACAATTTATGACTTTGCATAAATGCTATTTTACACTCTAACTGTAATCTAGCCCTAGGTAGGAAACATTATGAAAGCCAGGCCCAAAGTCAGGTAATGTGTAATCAGCCCAGAAAAAGCATAGGTGGCCACAGCAGGGCACAGGTACATACAAAGGTGGAGCATTGGACACCAGGCAACTTAATATGGCAGAATATACAAGGTGTGATATCTGGTAGGATACAAGGTAGGCCATCTGGTAAGATATCTGGCAGTATACAAGGCAGGATACAAAGCCAGAGGTAGTTGCCCCTATAGTCACTCAGCCCAGACTAATAGACTCAGTATGTTTATATAGGAACTCGCACACCTGAAAGCGCTTAGGTGGGAGGTCCTATAACAATAGACATGGTCGTTTTATAATTCAGAGCAGAATTTCAGCTCATCTAAGGAGAAGCAGGAAGATGGCCAAAGTTGAAGCTGGGGCCCGGGATTGGAGCAGGGGCCAGGTAAGTACCGGTTCCTGACAAATTTATAAAATCACCCAACAACAATGTAGTAGTGAAATAAATTTGATAACAAACCAATGAAATAATAAATGAATAAATAAACTAAAAGTTCATGGATTGGTTTAGAAGGATATGTTCACTCTCCATAGAGTTTCCAGCCCTTTGCAGTCTTCAGCTCGTTCTCAAAAGAAAAGAAACAAAATACACAACATAGCGTAATTCTGTAGCCACCTTTAGGGAAATTTGATACACTTGTTCACGAGTGATTACTCACATTTGATGGAGCCAATCCAAGCTCAGGGTAATGCGCCCACCTACTTTATACTGGTAGGTAAACAGTTTCTCTCACGCAAATATTGTAAAATATAGTATTTATTAAAAACATATAAAAGCGTCACAAATGCACAACTGACACCATTAACAGAGGATTAGTGAGCAACAATACAAAGGTTATTACTCAGAAGAGCAGTCCCAAACACTGGATGGATGCGGATAGAAAAGCAGAAGCTTAACCGCTAACCGTCCGCACTTTGTTACCAGTAGGCATGGCTCCTCCCCCAGGTGTATAGGCAGATGAAAAGATGTGATGGTGAGATTAGCAGAAACAGTTCCGACGTACGTTTCGCTTAATCAGCTTTTTCAAGGAATGAAGTGCGTATGTCCATGGTCTCTTTTATACCTCAGCTTGTCCTCAAACCGGAAACTGAGGATACAAGGTCTATCATTTTGGATAAGGGCAGTATCTAACGATAATATGGAGTTCTCTGTTCATATACTCGCCAATGATATGAACTGTCATTTTCACTAACGGCAATGTGTGACAATCCCATAGATATTACTGTCCATATTCTCGTCACATATGCATGAATATAGAGGTTAAGGAGAAGTTTTGGCAATATCTCAACTTATTATTATTAGCATGTATATACATAAAGGTGACAGTTATGTAAAACATTCTGACCATATACCATGTGATATTATTGTTAACATATATAAACCCAAAAATGGCCACATATGAAACAACGTGAAAGTCTAGCAGTATGTCATATTTTGTTATTGTTAACATATATATACAAAATTAGCAAAAAAGACATAACACATAGAAATGGCAATATATGAGACAACGTAAAAATGTCTAACAGTATGCCATACTCTGTTATTACAGAAATAACTACATACTTGGGATACTGTAACAAGGCATACCCCATAGATACAGCATTATGACTAAATGTTTATAGTGTGACATATGTACACGAGATATGTCTAATTATACTGTTCTAACCCCTCTGCTATAATGGAGTGTATTAATGTAAGTAATATTCTTTCAAAAGAAACTAAGTCGCAAATAGCCTATTATAATATTTATTTCGAAGTATTACAGAAAATGATGTATTTCAAAGTCCTTATTGACACAAGACACAAAAAACCCAGCACTCACTAGCAGATTCACAGCAATGTTTAAAAGCAAAACTGGGGGAAGTCAGTTACATTTGGCGCCAAAGGATCAAGCCCAGGACCACGACAAGGTCTCCCCCTTCCTGGGACCCTAACCAGCACCCACACAATCAGGGTTCAGGGCTGTGGAGTTAACAGTGGCTTAGGATGTGTACCCAGACCAGTCTGTGAGTGCGGTCCATTCCTGTGTTTTGTATTTACATAGGGGAGGTTACAAAAGCCTGTGTCACCCTGGGAGGTTCCCAGTTGGTTTGTTTGGAAGTATGCATTGTGTGGGTGCTGGTTAGGGTCCCAGGAAGGGGGAGACCTTGTCGTGGTCCTGGGCTTGATCCTTTGGCGCCAAATGTAACTGACTTCCCCCAGTTTTGCTTTTAAACATTGCTGTGAATCTGCTAGTGAGTGCTGGGTTTTTTGTGTCTTGTGTTAATGTTTGTAATGCTCCCCTGCGGACCTGACACCCAGGTTGCTCGGGGGTTAACTGCCTGGGTTGCTGGGAACTTTGCAGCTGTCTGTCAGGGTTCAGGGCTGTGGAGTTAACAGTGGCTTAGGATGTGTACCCAGTCCAGTCTGTGAGTGCGGTCCATTCCTGTGTTTTGTAAAGTCCTTATTGAGTACGTTGGGTATCCATAATGTGGATCCACTTCATCTCCAATTGTCCCAGGGAATTTTGAATATCTCCTCCTTTCCAACCTGGCTCCACCTTTCTGATACCTAAAAACTACAGGTCGTTAACTTTCCTATAGCTATAGCTACTACAACTAATCCATCTGACCAGTTGCCATGTTATTCCATAGATATCATTAGTAAAAAAATAAATATCAACTTTTTTGTATAGAAACACTCATCCTTTGGGATGCAGCCTAGCAGCCCAGGAGAATGGCTGCACACTGAAATGGCTCTGAAGACCTACCACCTGCCTCATATTAAAGGAAGGCTACCTAAATAGTTTAAAACCTGCAAACTTTGGGCAAATTCTCCTAAATACATAAGGGGATGAATAAGAGCAACAGAGGGCCTAAACACAAGCGGCCGGATCACACGGACCGCAAGGAACACACATTACACTCACGCAGAGTGAGACTACTACGCGCAAATGTGAATTCGATCGACTTGGTGGCATAAAAAGCTTCTAAATTACTACCGACGAACAGTGAAACTAACAACCACCTTAGGCCTATGATTGGGTATGTACAAACGGATGCACATCTGCAATAACACTTTAAAGGGTTATGTGTTGGTGAGCTTACAGTGACCCAATAACAAAACAAGTTCCACTCATATCAAAGGCAGAATAGACTCATATCTTGTAACATATTATCGCTATGCTTTGAGCATTATTATACTGCTGGCCCATTATATTACATAGACAGGAGTAAGCCATTTGGGGGGGGCATTGAAACAGGGATTTCGATCACAGAAAAATCTAATTAATATATCACACAGTAGTGAGTATATTATCCCCTGATATCCTATTGTGCATACACATTAATAGACGGTTATGCCCTGCAAAGAGTTCCCAAAATGGAGAAGCAAACTAAAACCACCACTATGACACAGTATATGAAAGCTGCAACACATAATGCAAGCAACTGCTGCGACTCACAAGCTGAAACAACAGAGATGGACTAAGACCCCACTACTAATCACATCATTACTAAGAAAAATCTTGTCATTATCTTCTAAAGAGGACATAAAAGGAATACTAACTGAAATCAGAGGACTTTTTGGCAAATTGAAGAATGATATAACATTTCTCACCAATAGAGTAAATAAAGCTGAAGTAGAACAAAACACGCAACTTTTATCTCACCAAACAGAAACAATATCATCACTTATGAATAAAATTAAGGACCTTGACAATTTACAATTGGAGAAATAATCTCCGCCTTAGAGTAATCCCTGAGTCCATAAACCCTACATCTCTGAATGGATACCTACAGGACCTCTTCAGAACCATCAAAGGGAAACCTTCAGCACCTGAAATACTACTTGAGAGGGCTCATAGATCTCTGAGACCTAGGCCCCCGGCTAAGGCCCCACCACAGAACGTCATTGTCCGCTTTCTCAACTATGTTGATAAAGAAGAAAAAGCCAGATGTGCAAGGGCCAAAGCCCCAGTTAGACATGCTGGAATCTTGATTCGGATATTCTCAGACATATCACCTGCAACATTACAAAAGCACAGAGATCTAAAACATATCACTGAAAACCTACACCAAAAAAACATCCTTTATCATTGGGGATTTCCAATATGCATTATTGCCAGTAATAATGGGAAAACCGCCATCTACAAGAATGAAGAAGACCTGAAATCTTTCTACTCCACCCTGGAATTAGAACTTAAAAACACCCAGACATCGAATCTGCCAGACCGAAATCCCCTGCCAAGTGTTGAGTCTACTTCCACACAGCACCAGCAAGATATTATGACACATCAGGAGCAAAGCATGGACCCTCCTGATATATCTTGAGGATGCGGCCCTCAGCACTGACTATTATGGACAGATGAGTATAAACTGCCTTTAGATTGCCTAATAATTTCTCAATGTGCTTTTTCTTTCTTTTTCCTTTTTTTTTTTGAAAATGCTATGTTTTAATAGAGGCATAGATAAAGATGAAGATAGAATGTGTTACTGTTAGAATATATGTAATGTCTAGAATGTCTAATATAGCGATGGCTCCATTTGGGAGCAAACAATAACAGGTGCCCAAAATCTGAGCCCCCACACTATACCAAACTATAATATTCTGTGTACCAACTTAATCTCAGGGAAACCTTAAAACTATGCTGCATACCTAGATATGATATCAATAAATAACCATGACCCTAATTATTTTTGATACAGCTACCCATATTAGGTCCTGATGTCTGTTTTTGTGCCATCTGAACATTGTACCATTTTTCTAAAACCCAGATTTGTACTTGCAACTAAAACATATTCACTTTATATACGCACCACCCCACTGCTTCCCCAAATTGCCAAGATTTTCACCCAAGAGAGCTCCCCTTGTATAAAGGAGCCAATCCTTGTTAAAATAATTAAAACCCTATGTACTCTACCAAGGCACGGTAGGATCTCTTTCCCCAGCTGTTACCTTTGTTTAGTTCTAGAGATCACCAATACAATTTGTTACAGATCTGATTGTTATATCGTCTGTCAGTTAGAGTGATTCTAGGACTAGTTTCACATTATTTTGTATTATATATTTGCTTTTGATTTCTTTTTTATCTTCGCAAAGCGGTTCAGGATCCCCACCCTACCCCAGTTTAATTCCAAGGAGGATTCTACTTTATTCACCCTCCACCCCATATATACTATAGGCTAATCCACGGTTAACCCTATCTGCGGACACCACTGCTTCCACAATATTCACACATACACTTCTGCCATCTACCCTGAAAATAGGAACCAACCCTCATAACATAAAAATGCAAAGAGATACTAAATCATGTCCCATCACACTCATAACTGCTAATGTTAAGGGCTTCAATACACCCCAAAGACATTTTAAGAAAGGGAAATAACCCAAATGGATGCATAAAAAATATCCCAATGCTTCTTTTTCCTCTGGACTCACAAAAAAGAACGGAGTAGGCATACTCATTAGACAAGATATTCCATTTCAATTGCTACAAATTGAGCGAGACACAGAGGGCAGACTTCTTATTCTAATAGGACTTCTATACAGATGCCCAACAACCATAGTTAACGCATACTTCCCCAATAAGCATCAAATAGCATTCACAAAAAACATGACAAATAAAATCCTTGAATGCCAAAAGGGCATACTCATAGTTGGAGGAGACTTTAATATTCCCTTAAATCCTGAACTTGACACATCTGGGGGCATCACACACATTTAAAAAAAAAAAACATAAGAAACATAAACAAACAACTCCGCTCACTAACTCTAAATGACTTATGGCGAACACACAATCAGATCACTAAGGACTACATGTTCTTTTCACATACTCACAAGGTATATTCCGGCATCAACTACCTTATGACTGACTTGTTAGGACTTTCAATTACTGGAAAAGAACAAATACTTCCCACAACCTGGTCAGGCCACGCACCTGTAATAAACCACTTCACGTGGACAGAAAATCCACTGACCCCTTTTCAGTGGAGGTTAGATGATAGCCTTATTGATCATCCCATTGTGGGGGCCGAGATGGAAAAGACACTACTGGAATATTTCCAATTCAATGGGAGGCACATAAATGTGTCATTAGGGGCGGCGAGCTCCTTAAACATAAAGCTAACCTATCTAAGCAAAAAAGATCTAAATAAGAATCCCTCCTCAAAGAGATAAGACTCCTAGAGCAAACACATAAGACAGATCCCAAAAACAACACACACTTAAAACGCTTAACTCACACCAGAAAGGAAAGCATTACAATTACAACAACATTATTATGAACATGGGAATTAAGCGGGCAAACTATTACCTAGAGCCCTGAAACGAAAGCAACTTTAAACACACATCCATACTATACGCTCAAAAACAGAAGCAACAGACAGCATTTCCATTGTAGGAGTATTCTGTACATATTACTCTACTTTATATAACCTTGAAGGAAACTATCCTACACACACCACTAACAACATCAAAACAGACAGTATCCACAAATACATGGAAGGAATTAGTATGCCAAAACTAATCGAGGAGCAATCCCTAAAATTAGACACTCCCATATCCACAGGGAGAAAAGTCCAGGACCGGACGGTTACGGAGCAAAATATTATAAGAGATATATGCATATCATAGTCCCCAAACTAGAGGCTCTATTTAAATCATTAGATGCAACTGAAGGATTTTCCAAAACAATGCTAGTGGCACACATAACTGTGCTGCCGAAACCAGGCAAACCCCCTAATTCACCTGAAAATTTCTGTCCCATTTCCCTTTTGAATACGGACATAAAAATATATGCCAAAGTAATGCCTTAAAGGTTAAACCCGTTACTCCCACATTTGATCAACCCCGACCAGGTGAAGCAAGGGATAACACCCTTAAAATACTACAACTTACATCATACTCACACATCAATAATATACCCCAAGTACTCATATTCACTGATGCCGAGAAGGCATTCGAGAGGTAGGACTGGGATTTTATCAGGGCCACCCTGGAGAAAATGAATGTAGGCCAACTCTTCATCAACAAAGTGTTTTCGCTGTACTCAACACCCACAGCAAAAACCAATACAATATTATCAGAATCCTTTAACATTAAAAATGGCACCCACCAAGGATGCCCACTCTCACCCATTATATTTGCTCTCACCATTGAGGTACTAGTACAGAAAATTAGATCTAATATGCTCATAAAAGGAATATCCACACAAACATCAGAATACAAATTTGCGATGTACGCTGATGACATTCTCCTTACACTTACAGATATAGAGACTTCATTACCTGCATTACTGGACACCCTGACTGAGTACGGGAAAGTATCCAACTTTCACCTTAACCTATCTAAATCAGAATTATTGAACATATCAATGCCACCACAAGTAATAGACAAATTAAGTCACTCATGCCCCCTACAAATCCAACAAAAACAGCTAAAATACTTGGGGATCCAACTCACAAAAGACTCGCAAAATGTTTTTGCCTCCAATTTTGGTACTCTGCAAAAATATATAGCAAAGGGCCTATCAGGGTGGAAAAATAAACCTTTGTCTTGGGTAGGTATACATGTGATACATGTAATTAAAATAAATGTAATAGCACGCATAATGTATTTCCTCCAAACTGTCCCCATCCCTCTACCAAGAAATTACCTTAATCAGCTTCAAAGCACCCTAGAATAGTTCATATGGAACAACACTAAACCTAGAGTCCCAAAAAAACAGTATACCTCAATAGGGAGAAAGGTGGTTTAGAAGTCCCAAATATAACCCAATATAGGACTGCTACACTGTTGCAGAGAATTGTAGACTGGAGCTATAACTCTCAAAATAAACAATGGGTTTAGTTGGATAGGGAAATTTTACAGACAGATAATATTGGATGGCTGGCATGACTACTCCCTTTACAGAGACCAGCTACACTTCAAAATTACCCACTCCTTACAGAACTCTTCACACAATGGGACAAGCTGAGGGCCACAAGTACACGTATAACCTCAAAACCACTAATGCCAATTATCAATAATCCAGAAACCCCATTTTTACCACGTAGAGTACACCACACAATAAACAACCTTCAACCGAAAGATTATATAATGAAAAGCACCCTACAAAATGGTAAACCTGTATCCCAGCAGAAATTAGCAGATAAAGAGGAATTTTCAAATGTCTCCTGGTTCACGCATAGACAACTCACACACTATATGCAATCTCACAAACAAAAACAAAATATAACCAGCTATTTAACAACATTTGAAAACCTATGTACAATGCAACAGCTGCCGCAACATACAATATCTATATTATAGAAACTACTACCGGGCACAGGTGTAGGTACCCTCCCCTCTTACAGTTATAAATGGAGCAAAGAATTAGGGACTGAAATTTCACAGAAAGAGTGGTTCAAAATCTTTCTTCACTATAAAAAAGCATCTGTGTCTGCGAGAAGTATAGAAATGCACTACAAATATTTGTCATGATGGTACTTAACACCCCTACGCATACAAAAAATCTACACACTAATAGTTGCTGTTGGAGAGGCTGTAATGAAATAGCAGAAATATTACACATCTAGTGGCACTGTGACAAATTGGGGAGCTTCTGGCAAGAAATCATAACACATATAAACAAAACATTATCCTCACAAATACCTGTGAGCCCAAACATACTGCTCTTTCATAAGCTACCAAATTTTAAAGAAGAGGCCAAAAATTCACTTTTATACATTTTGATTAATAGCACCAAATTACTTATACCGCAGAGATGGAAATCACCAAGGTCCCAACCCTGGACCTTTGGAAACAAGAAGTGGAAACTCTACTCGCTCTGAAACTATATCAATTTCTCAAATCAGGTAAAATAGAAATTCATGAATACATGCTTATGAGATGGAATGCCACTAAAGACCAATAGAATCAGATAAAATTCTCCAAACTATCACCCCCCCCCGCCCGACCCATATAAATATTTTTCCTAATTGGTCTTCACTTCCCTCCCTGTCCCCCTCTTTTTTTATTGAGGTTTGATATGCAGTAACAGAAAACAATACTTCAAATAGTTTGATAATACATAAAAAAGAGAGAGAAAAACACTAAATCATATCAATTATCTTGCGTGAATCAGACACAATCATTCTGTTACATCACAAGGTAGTTTGCAAATTCCGAAAAATAACCTCATTTTATCAAAATACAAGTAATACGAGAGAAACAGTAATATAAACTTTCTCTTCGATATCATTAAGCTAAATCAAACAAAGAAACAAAACAGACTCCCATATATGTGTAGGATGTTGTACCAATCTAGTACCATCTTTAAATAACAGTCAAAACATATTATATCCTGCTCTTACATGTATATTTGACCGTAGTGTCAAATGAATTAATAATAAACATATTCTCTTGAAGAGCAAAGTTATTAGTTTAGTATGAAGAGAAAAAAAAGAAAAGAAACAGACGTGTCGGGTTGGAGGGAGGGAAGGGGGGGAGGAAAAAAAAAAACAGAGGTCCTCTTCGCACAACTCCTCTTCCTAATTTGACCCTTCCCTTTTACAAAATAGGCTGAGTTTGTATATTATTTCTGTATATTTTGATAAAATCCAGCCATTTACAGGCAAATCTATATTGCTGGTTAGTTCCGTTGTTAGCACTATCAAGCTGTTCTATTATATATTGTGAATGTAGTAAATAAGATAAGTTATTAATCATTGGTTCCCATTTAGATTTCCAATTTTTCAGAATAAGGTACCTACCACCCAAAATTGCTGTGTTAATAAAGTCCACATTACGGACATAATCTCTTGAATCTAGTAAAAAAATAATGTGTTGTAATTGGAGTACTATTTGGGAAGTGAGGGTCCTGTTCATCCAGAATTGCACACGTTGCCAAAATTGCTGTATTTTCGGACAACTCCAAAACATGTGAACCAGATCGGCATCAAGAAAACTACAACGTGGACATAGATTTGAAGAGTTACAAAACCATCTATTTAAACTAGCAGGCGGTATATATACACGTTTTATAACTTTAAAGTGCGACTCTCGCCATGAAGCGGATAAGGTAGCATGTTCGACCGCTAGTATACTATGTTTCACTTTATACATATCCAATGTTTGAATATCTTTAGACCACTTTGAACAGATATCCAAAAGATTAAATTCGCCAGATTCTGCTAGAACCATCCTGTACCAATAACTAATAGAGTGTTTACCTAACTTATAGAGGGCGAGTCCCATTTTTATGCCTGGATGTATCCATTCTCTAGCATAATCTTTGATTGTTTTGTTGTAACAGTGCCGAACTTGTAAATATGCATAAAAGTCTGTGTTTATAAGCTGAAAATGGTCTCTAAGATATGCAAATGTGTGGACCCGAATACTTTCAGGATCTCTAAATTGGAATAAATAGGCAAGGCCCAGCGAAGGCTATCTATTAAATAGTTTGTTGTTAATGCCAGGGGTGAAACAAGGATTCTTTGTAATAGGTACTAGATCCGAGATCAGAGGATTATCTTTCAGGCTAAACCGAATAAACTGACAAGCTTTGATAATATAAAATATTGTAAAAATTTTTCTTAATCTTACACGGTATAGCTTTGATAGGGCAATGCAATAGGGCACTTAAAGAAAAAGGATAAACTAATTTTTGTTCCACTTCTAAAGAGGCGACATGGCTCCCGCCAGTAAACCAGTCCATGGCTACCTTTGCAAGGCATATTTTATTGTATGTGGAAAATATGGGGAGTGCTAGACCCCCAAATTGTCTGAGTTGTGCTAGTTTATGTAGAGCAATACGTTTTTTACCTGTGCCCCAGATAAATATCCTAATACAACTATCCAGAGATTTAAGGTCCAATTTTGTTAAGAGGATGGGGATATTTTGCATTATATACAACAATTTAGGTAAAATGGTCATCTTAATCAGATTAATTTTTGCCGTGAGTGATAAAGGTAGGCTAGCCCAATTTCTTAAATCTGCTTTTATTTTGTTTAGAAGCAGAGAATAGTTCAAGGTGTACCAATCCAGTGGATTTGTGCTAATTTTGATACCTAGATAAGTTATATAGTTATATGTTATATGTTCTGCAACTTTAAAAGGAGGAACATAACCTGAATGTGTCGGTGATCTCAACCATAATAAGTCTGACTTGCTAATGTTAATTTTATATCCCGAGAATGACCCAAATTTATCAATTTTTTCTAGAATGGTAGGTATCTCGGATTGTGGATTATTAAGAAAAAGTAATAAGTCATCCGCATATAAGAGTAGTTTGAGATACTTATCTCCTAACAGAATCCCTTTTAACTGTGATTTCAACATTGTCGCCAGAGGTTCAATTGCAAGATTAAAAAGAAAAGGTAAGATTGGTCAGCCCTGTCATGTGCCAGTCATAATACGGAAAGGCTTTGTAGCTGAACCATTCACCAATAACGATGAAGATGCATTAGCATATATGTCCCGGATACAATTAAGAAAGTGCCCTCTAAAGCCAAATTGGTTCATAGTGTAGAATAAGTGGTCCCAGGTAATCGAGTCAAACGCCTTTTGAGCGTCGACTGATAGAATAGCTGGGTCAACTTGACAATTAGATTTATCGGACCGAAAAAAATCTAAAAGCAGAAAGATTTTTCGAATACTGGCAGCAGAGTTCCTATGTAGCATGAAGCCGACCTGGTCCTCATGGATCAGAGATCCAAGAATTAATTTAAGTCTGTGTGCCAAAATAGAAGTAAATATTTTGTAGTCTGAATTTAGTAGTGATATTGGGCGGTATGAGTCTATTACTTCTGGATCTTTGCCCTTTTTTGGAATCAAAATAATTTTGGATGCAGCAAAATAAACTGAGGGGACTATGCCATTACATAAAAAGTCATTAAATAAATTCACAAGCGGTGAGTTTACCTCATCTCTGAGAATTTTATATAGTTCAGCAGGTAACAAATCTGGGCCGGCGGCAAGTTTATCAATAGCCTGTAATAATTCTACACTTGTAATGGGTTGATTTAATTTGTAATCCTCGTATGAGGGCAATTTTGGAAGCAGGATTTTTTCCCAAAACATCTCTTTGTTTTGCATATCAATCTGCGGGGCAGCATATATTTTTTTAAAAAATTCGTCTGTTTTGATTGCCTCAGCATCAGTTACTCTTTTCCCGTCTATGATAATAGCTTTTATACTTTTGTGAGCCTTGTACGTATTCACACAGTTAGCTAAGAGCTTACCTATCTTATTGCCAAATCTGTAATATCTAGTTCTGTAACGTAGTTCCTGCATAGAGGCTTTCTGTAAACTGATGGTTTCCCATTCCTGTTTTGCTTTAATATATTTCTGCCAGTTAGTCTGGTTAGGTGTCGTTATATATGTATTGTAAGTGTTTCTAAGGTAATTAGATAGTTCAGTTTCCCTAAAACGCAATTTTGTTCTAAGTCTACACATGTATTTTTTAACTTCTCCTCTAATCACAGCTTTGGCTGATTCCCAGAAGATCTCTGATTTGTGGCTATAAGAGTTATTTTGTATAGCATAATCGTGCCATATATCACTAATGCGTTTTCTAAATTCAATATTGTTAAATAAGTAACGAGGAAAAGAGTAACCTCTGGCCGGCTCATAATTATTGTTACCCAGCCCGAGCTCCAATGAGATAGGGGCATGATGTGAGATGGTAAACTCTACTATCTGGGCTTTAACACCAGTCCCAAATAATCTATCTGAGCCTAAAAAAAAATCAATGCGGGAAAACAATCTGTATTGTTTAGATTCATATGTAAATGCACGTGTGTTAGAGTAGATATGCCGCCATATATCCCTGATCTTAAGTGCGCTACAAAAAGTTTTAAGAATTCTTGATGCCTTTTGAGAGATTTTGATAATTTTTTGTTTAGTGGTCTGGAGTCTATCGATATTATTAAAGACCATGTTGAAATCACCAGCCACTACCAAATCTGAATTCACATGATCAAACAATTTAACCTTCAATTTTTCCCAAAAAGACTCATCCAAGTTGTTTGGACCATACACGTTGCAGACAGTGAGAATAAGTGGACCCAACTTTATTTTTAGGATAATATATCGTTCTCCAGGATCTAACTCCTGTAAAATAATTTGGTAATCTAGTCCTTTTCTGACTAAAATAGCAACACCCCGTTTCCGAAAAGCACAGGGAGTAAAAATAACTTCCTGAACCCAGATAACTTTCAATTTTTTGTGCTCTATTTCTGAAAGATGTGTTTCTTGCAAAAGGATTAAGTAAGCCTTGCATTTATTAAGATGTGTTAGAATTCTTTTTCTTTTAATCAGGCTGGTAATACCTCCCACATTCCACAACATAACCCTTAATCTAGACATTTTATTTAAACGGGGCAACAAGTGAGCGAAGAAGCGGAGGAGCTAAAAAAAAAAAAAGGGAAAAAAAACCCCACCTCCCACCTTCCTCCCCCCAACCCGTCAACTTGATTACAAATACTGTTGCTTTCAAGCATAGCAACTTCCATTTTACACCAACTATTATATCTGTAAGTGTGCTCAATAAACCTTAATTTCATAAAAAGGAAAAAGAAGAACAAGAAAGCCAAATTACTTATACCGCAGAGATGGAAATCACCAAGATCCCAACCCTGGACCTTTGAAAACAAGAAGTGGAAACTCTACTCGCTCTGGAAAGATATCAATTTCTCAAATCAGGTAAAATAGAAATTCATGAATACATGCTTATGAGATGGAATGCCACTAAAGACCAATAGAATCAGATCAAAAAGATAAAATTCTCCAAACTATCACCACCCCCCGACCCATATAAATATTTTTCCTAATTGGTCTTCACTCCCCTCCCTGTCCCCCTCTACGGGGATACTCAACTGCAACATTGATTGTTTGTTCTGTATTTATGGTAACTTAAGTTGCCACCTTTTTGATGTTTTATATATATGCATGACTAGGACGATATACACATGTGTTTCCGATGATGATGTAATTAACAGAGACTTTGATAATCCAGATACGGATAACAGACTATTTTGAAGCCATCACCATTATAACAACCAAAAAGGATAACAAGAAACACAAAGAACTGTTCTCATAAGACTGTTAACCTGTTGATAATGTTTTATGACCTTTTGCATAACATTGTATCGTCCTGATTTTTTTCTTCCAATAAAATATTTTGAAAATGAAAAAAAAAAAAAAAACACTCATCCTTCAAGTTAAAGGTAAAAAAAATAAACAATAAGGAAAATA
The DNA here is from genome assembly GCF_027579735.1 of Bombina bombina. Classification (NCBI taxonomy): domain Eukaryota; kingdom Metazoa; phylum Chordata; class Amphibia; order Anura; family Bombinatoridae; genus Bombina; species Bombina bombina. The sequence goes on from NC_069501.1 coordinate 847,349,060, forward strand.
AATTAAAAAATAAACTCCCTCAACAGAGCTTGCAGGAGGCTGCAATACATTGTGACACACTGACAACGTGAATAAAATGCAATTGATCTGAATGTCACTGCAGAACTAATATTTCCTAATGACAAAAATCTTGTTCATAGACCTTATATGCACACAAAAATAGACACCAGGCATTGTAGCCTAAAAATGTACAGACTTTCATAGCAATGTGTGTAAAACATCATTTATCACTAAAATATATCACAAATTGTTACTTGCTATTACAACAAGGAACTAAGGATAGCATCTCTAAGGAATCCACATCAGCTAGTGAAATTTCAGAAATAGGATTACAAAATGTAATTTCCACCAGCCAGACATCTGTTTCTTGCTGATACATCATCAGTGCATGTCATAAATCAAATAGCTTTTTGGACAGTGAACAATAGACAGATATAGAATATCTCATTAACAATGTTATCATAAGAAAATAAGGCATCTGAAAATATGAGAGACATGGTCAAAAAGGAATTGTTTTGGTTAAGTTAATACACATTGTAACATTTTAACCTAAAGTCTAAAAATCAATGAAGCAATTACTAAAGGCATAAGTCTATATTATAAAAATATATGTACAGATTTTAGATTTGAACAATTCTAAAGTAAATCTTTATTCTAGCCTTCTGTGTTTTTTGCAAGTTGTTATCAGGAAGTTCAAGGAAAGCAACTTATATAAGTAATGTTTCCCTGCTGAAATGTGTCAGAATTTAGTGCTATTGTGGGTAACCACATATTTGTCATTTGTAAGCATGAATTGTAAATAAAGCTATTCTAGGGAAGTTCTGGTGTAAGCCTTGCTTTGGATTAATATACATGCTCAAACACTTTGCTAATTGTCAAATCTCTGAGGTTGAGTTTAAACATGGACTATGTTATGAAAAAACACACTCCCTATAGTACCTTTGTTTTGTTACTTTGTTACAACTTTTTAAAATGATTAAATAAATTAAAAGTGGACACAGTGATGTTTGTGTTTGTTACATGATGCATTCCTTACCCTTTGGGGAAGAGAAAAGGTGAGAGACATTGGGCACCTGGCCAAGTCAGAGGTAAGCAGAAGACTACACAGACTCCCTGTCAGTTTTATAGAAGGCATTAGAATTTTCTATGCATTTCTGCAAATAATTTTTCCAAGCAAGGAAAGACATTTGGGATTTAATCACAGTTAGAAATCCTGTCAACAAGTGTGTCAAGTAAAAACATTTAGCATAATAATGTATCCTCGATTGCCTCTTAAAAGGACAGTAAAGTCAAAATGAAACTTTCATGATTCAGGTAGAGCATACAGTTGTTAATAACTTTCAAATGCACTTCTTGTCACATTTGCTTTGTTCTCTAGGTATTATTTGTTGAAAATGATACCTAGATTGGCTCAGAAGCAGCAATGCACTACTGGGAGGGAGCTAGTTGCTTATTGGTGGCTGTGCATTTATACCTCTTGTTATTGGTTCATCGAGTGATTTCAGATAGCTCCCAGCAGGTCATTTCAGCTTCTTCAACAAGGCTACCAAGAGAATAAAGTAAATGTAATAATATAAGTCAATTGGAAAGTTGTTTAAAATTGCATGTTCTTTCTCAATCATGTAATAAATATTGAGTTTCATGTACCTTTAATGGATGTAATAGCTAATAAATGTGAGCTAACAGATACAATATAACGTTGTGTAAGATTAATGTACAATATATAGATTCATTTTTCTATAATATCACTACATATTAGATTAAACCCCCTGACAAATCTGTTACCAATTTTTGTATCATCTTTAAAAAAAGACACATTTCTTTAAAGCCTGCGAAATATATCACTAATGAATGTTAAGCACATAAACGCAAATACTGAAACCTTAGTTGCACCACTGCCAAATACCTCTCCTTTGAACACACTCCATTAATTAATACACTCTGCCGTCTATATCAAGCCAATACTCTACCCACTTCTTGAGTATAATCCAAGGCAATGCTGTTTATGAATGACAGTCTTGTTTAAAGCAGTGTTAAATTATTTACTAAAATGAAAACATCTACACCTACAGCTCCACTCAAAGAAATCCACTAAATTAGTCTGATATACTTTTCCGGCAGCAAAAACAGTGCTTTGTTCCTGTATGCTATTTGGCTTTATGGAATACAAAATTATTTGTATTCATTTTACCAGTAATAAAGTAAAAGTAACACAGTTATTACACTTTTACCCACTGCCCTTTCAATAAAGAGCAATCCTCCAATCTTCCAAAACAACTCCTTTAAAAAAGATGAAAAAATCAGCTAATGGTGCAGCTATTGCAAGTCATAGCTTCTTTAAAAACCTTGAATAAATATTTGGATCCTCAGTTTTATTAACTTTTACTTTCATAATATCAATAAAAGTTTCTCTAAAATGAATGGGGGTTTGTTACATTCATATTATACTTTAAACTAGTATCCCCTAATGTACTTTTCTACTCTCTCTTTCATCTTTATTGAGTCTTACTATGCCTTCTTTTGTTGGATCAGTGGCAGTTTCCACTCCAATGCAGCACACACAATCTATGTGGTTATATTTTCATGATACAGTAATTAGCTAACTGTCAAAGTCAAGGTTTCTACATCATATTGTTCAAAACTAACATCTAATTTCAGACATTAGTAGCGTTTGGTCAAAATGGATTAATTGGTCAGCAATACATTTCTTATCAGAAAAGCCATAATTTAACTATTGGGGCAGTAGAAGTGCAAGGTTAATCTTAACATACACATTAATATGTTCTTAGGTGATTATGAGATTTGCATTATATGAACAGTTAACCTTGATTACCAAGAACTGCTAATTGAATAGATAAATGCTGCCACACACAGTGCTCTTACATGATATAGTCTTTTGGAAGAATGCTATACCAACTTCATTAAAAAGTGACATCTGTTTAGACATAAGTCTAATTTCTATACATACGACTTTGCATCCTAACACCTTGGCAGGAGTGTAACTACAGGGGTCTCAGAGACCTCAATTGAGACCAGGCCCACAACTGTAGGAGGCTCATTAGGGCATTGTTATCAGTAGTAGCATCACATATCTGTCCCCTTTGTGTGCTCCTCTGCAAAACAAGGCTCGCAGTATAAGAGAAGTGTAAAGATTTGCATTTACAATATAGTTGCAGAGTTTCTGAGATGGCTGCCACAGTGTTGCTGTACAGAAAAACAACCGCCATATTTGTTCATGAAGGCTGTGCATATCTTCTGGCACAGACTAAACAATGGGAAAGAATGCCTTGCATTCACAGAGAAGCAACTCCTCGTTCCTCCATGTGGCTGCCGGCCCAGCTTCTGCTTGAAAGCAGCCAGAAAGAGCAGTGTTGAAATTGAGGGCCCTGCTACAGTCTTTGACTCTGGGTGTAGAGGTCTAGTAATGCCCCTGACCTCAGAAGAAAGGTATGAACATGCAGGCTCACTTTTCCAGTCACTATTCCAGATTCCAAATTGATTTTTAAAGAGACATTAAACACTAAAGAAACACTAGATAGAATGATGCTTTTAAAGTAAAGATTAGACTGAGAATAAAATGTAGATGTATTTTTTAAAGTTTAATTAGCTGTTTATATTGACAAAAAAGGAGCAAAGTTTTAGGGGCCGAATTATCAAGCTCCAAATGATGCCCCTGTTTCTGAAACAGCAGTTATGAAGCAGCGGTCTAAAAACCGCTTCTCCATAACTTGTCCGTCTGCTCTGAGGCTGCGGACATCAATCTGTCCGATCCTATACGATCGGGCTGATTGACACCCCCTGCTAGCGGTCGATTGGCCGCGAATCTGCAGGGGATGGCATTGCACAAGCAGTTCACAATAACTGCTTGTGCGATGATAAATGCCAACAGCATATGTTGTCAGCATTTATCGATGTGCAGCAGACATGATACGCTACATTGTATCATATCCACTCGCACTATCATAAATCGGCCCCTTAGTGTCTATAAAACAATGGGAGCTACCATGTTGTAACTTAGGTTACCTTCTATACTGTGGCCAATTAGGGACAGTTATAAATAGGTCACTGGAGTGTGCAGCTAATGGCTGTGTGGAATAAATGCATTTAGGTTTACTTGTTATGCTTAAAGGCATGTATTATTGCATTAAAATTCTATGTAACAGCCTTACTTTCCTATATGTTTTTTCTTTCCCTATTTTTTTTAAAAAAATATCAGATTTAAAATTTGAGAGGAGGCAGACAAATCGTTGAGAAACTGCCTCCCAGTCCAACGGTCTGTCGAGATATTCAAAGAAAAAGGGCATGTTTGAGCAATGCTGGCAAGCGGTGATATATCTCCCATAGAAGTCAATGGAAGTATGACATCACCACCCACATCACCGCTCATCAGCATACTGCTGCAGCCCGGAGGGGGCCCTATTTGAAGTGGCCCTACACAATGGGCTCACTGATACTAAAATTAGTTTCTGTGTAGGCACACTCCTAATATTGCAGTGGGGACCGAAGTTTAATTACACCTACACAACTACTTTCAGTGATGTAGAGGCCCATTTATCAAGCTCCGATTGTAGCTTGAGGGCCCGTGTTTCTGGTGAGCCTTCAGACTCTAAAGACCCCTGCTCCATAACCTGTCCGCCTGCTCTGAGGAGACGGACAGAGATCGCCACAATTCAACCCGATCAAGTACGATCGGGTTGATTGACACCCCCTGCTGGCGGACGATTGGCCACAAGTCTGCAGGTGGCGACGTTGCACCAGCAGCTCACAAGAGCTGCTGGTGCAATGCTGAATACAGAGAGCGTATTGCTCTCCGCATTCAGCGATGTCTGTCGTATCTGATCCGCACTGTCGGATCAGGTCTGACAGACCTTTGATAAATAGGCTTCATAGTCTCAACAGCTGGCAGCTGGTGAGACAAACATGGCTGCTACCACAACCTGCACTTTGCTAATTTGAACATATTGATCTTGTGTCGTTGTGTCCGAATTAAAGTGCATGCCACTCCGATTAGCATGCCCCGCTAACTACCCCCAAATGCCTATAACTATGTCACGCCTAACTTACACTCCCCCTGTTCTGCCTCGCTACCTCCCACCGACCGCCTACACCTATGTCAGAGCTAACCTACACTCCCTCTGAACTGCCCAGCTAACTCCCCCCTAACCACCTACAACTACATTGCGCCTAACCTACACATCCCTGGAAGGGCCTGCTATGTCCCTAATACTGTCTACTAAAACTATACTAAATAATAAACCTCCCTATTATAACTATGAAGCTATGTAACTAAAATTCTAATCAATGTTTAAATAACGTGTCACAGAGATGCGCTAAAATGGCGGCGGACTTGAATAGTGCATTTATTATTTCAAATATTAATATATTTTTAAAACAGATATTTCTTTTATAAAAGACAGTTGCATTATAATTATAATATGACATAACTGCATGCCTGTTATGTAATAATACAATTGTAATACTAATGTCTTTTGTAACATAAATATAAAATTTAAAATATATATTTATGTTTACAATAAAAAAACAAGAATAAATACATATTCATTTATATAAAATAGTTAAAAGAATATGCATCATACACAAGAATGCATAATATTTGAAAAATTGTAGATAAATACACTATTTACCACTAAGACGCCATGACCTAATCACATCAATAATCACCTAATCAACCCCCATACAGGCAGGGCCAGGGGGGGGGGGTTAGGAGATTATGGCCTAATAAATGTCAACCATCAATAATCACCTAATCAACCACCATACAGGTATGGGGGGTGGTTAGGAGATTAAAGTCTAATAAATCAACCCCCATAAAGGCATAGGGGGGTGGTCAGGAGATTATGGCCTACTAATTACTAACTATTAATAATCACCTAATCAACCACCATACAGGTATGGGGGTATTTTGGAAATAAAGCCTAAACCGCCACCTCCCAACTCAAACTGAAACTACACTAGCACCTAATCCCCTCTCTAAACTAAACCTCCTAGGTTACAATAAAAAATCTAAGTTACATGAAATATTAAATTACTGTATCCAAAATAAAAAACACCATTATACCTAACACTAACATGCCCCATAAAATAAAAAACCCACCCAAACCCCCCCAACACTAAATTAAATTAGAATAGCTCTTAAAAGAGCCTTTGCCCTAAAGTCATTCAGCTCTTTTACAATGAAAAACAATTACAAAACCCCTCTACAATACAAGTAACCCCCCACCACCAAAATAACGAAATCTACTTAAAAAACTATCATAGAAAATAAAAGTAAAAATAAAAAAAACTATTCTTTAAAATAACCCCCCCCCCCCCCCAAAAAAAAACCTTAACTAACCCTAAAAGTTGTATTCACCGTTGGGAAATCTGGCTCCTCATGATCCGATGTTGGGCCCTCTCCGTCCTGATTTCTGGTGCCAGGGTCCTATATTTGAGGTGGCAGAGGTGGACTTTACTGGCCTATTACGCAGCATACGTTCTGCATCTTCATCCACGCCGAGCCCTCTTCATCTCGGCCCCTGGCGCCGGGGGCAGACTTCGGCAGCCCCTTTCGCCACCTCCGCTCCTCATCTTCTTTTCATCGGCTCTCTTCCACAAGCCCTCGTCTTCATGTATATAAGACAATATATTGGGTTAATTTTTGCAAATTTTATTCCATGTTTCCAGAGAGGCCTCAAATTTTTGCCTTGCCTAAGGCCCCATTAATTCTAGAAACACCTCTGTTAATGCTTTACTAATAAGAACAATACAATGTCTATATTTTAAGCTGCTCTACCTCTTTCTAAAAAATTATTTTGTACCTATTCCCTCCTCTTTCTAAAGAAGCAAGGTGGCCTATTGAATAACATCCAGGCTACATGATGGTAAAATATGCCATCCTTAAATGCGTGTCTGATATGAAAAATGTAAAATGTCAATTTAGTGCAAATCTAATATTGTATTTTTAAACCTTAGCACTATGTGTAAACTGACTGCTCAAAATAAGATTGTTACAGTTATAAACCCTGCCATTTATGGACACCTGGATTGGGAATTACATGGGTATTATGTTTTTCATATTTATCAATGGGATCAGTTAACATCTGATAATCAATAACTGTACCCTTTTAGTAAGAATAAATGGTTATTTGTTTAACCCATGTAACCAATCTGTTGCATAGCTGTGATACGCTTCAGTATACAAATCCAGCCAGTTTTCACCCTCTTGTCTTCCTTTTTCTTCTTTATGTGAGTCACTTGTTCATGAACATTGTCTAAGGCTTGTTGTAAGACTGAATCAGGGTATCCCCTCTCCAGGAATCTCACTTTAATCTTGAGCTAATTGTCATTTGTCCAGTTAGGATCTAATGTTAGTCTCATTTGCTCTCAATAATTGTGCTTTCACCATTGACTTGCTGTAGGTGTTTCAGACATGCACTTTCAAATCTTAAAACTCAGTTCATACCAGTTTCTTTCCTGTACAAAATTAGCTGGATATCATCATCTTTGACAACTCAATATCTAAAAACAGAATGGATTCCACGTTCAAATTTCATATTAAGGATATAGTTGATTGTAATTCATTGAGTTCAGATATAAATGTAATGATTTCATTTTCTCTTCCATACCACACAAAGAACCATGTTCCAGCAACGGGCTCCTGCATCGGCATTCTTCCATGTGGAACACTGAAGACATTAAACACTCTGAGATGTTAATATAAAATGATAAATTATATATATATATATATACATATATATTAAAAGCAGACTAAACAAAATACCGGTATATAGCTGGACCAGGACCTATGGGAGGTGTGCAGTATGACCAGTTCCAATGCAATGTACATATGTACCAAGAGTATCTTTAGGTATACATTCAAAATGTACTCTTTGATATGTATAGGAGGTACTGCATAAATTGTAATGGTAAGCACCACGTGTTATAGGTAGCTGAACATAACATATAGGAAGCCCAATAGATAGCTGGATAGATATTATCTGGTTAACAATCCCATCCAGAAACAACTTGTAAAGCAGTAGTACTGTCAGAAAAAACCTTGGGTAGTATGTTGAACCTAGACAAAGCTATTGGTGCCAATATGTAATAGACTTATTGGTCTGGATTGCTGTCAGTATACTGTGTCCATATAAACATCCCAAAGTAGCTGAATGAATATTATCAGGTTAACAATCCCATCCGTAGACGACTTGTAAAACAGTTGTCAGAGAAAACCCTGGGTAATATGTTAAACCTGTACAGAGCTATTGGTGCCAGTATGTTATAAGCTATACTGTCCGGACTGCTGTCAGTATACTGTGTCCTTATAAACATTAAGCAGAGTCACTGCAAACAGATGTTAAACAAATGCACATACGTTTAGTAATGGGCACAACAGGTATTATTCGAGTGTTACTCACTGCACCGGCAAACCATCACTTCCGTAGTCAGTGTCAGCTTACGTGTGCTCAGCTGCGGCTCTCCGGGTAAACTGTTTGCTGCTCAAATTGCCTTTTTGCCTTTTTTCTTGAACACTATTCAACCCTGTCTCAAGAACATAGGGAATTTGTGATTCGAGCAATTGAGTTTCTCTTGCAGCACAATTTCTTTATGTATAATGATGTGTGCTACCTCCAGAGACGTGGAACCGCTATGGGGGCTAAGTTTGCCCCCTCCTACGCCAACCTCTTTATGGGGTGGTGGGAGCGGTTCCACGTCTATGGAGATAGCAACATCTTCTCTTCCTCTATCATTAAATACGTATGCTTCATTGATGATCTGTTGATCATCTGGTCTTCTGATTATCAGCAAGCTCGCGCTTTTGCAGATCATCTAAATGAGAATAAGGTAGGGTTAAAATTTACTTTTGAGTGGAAAAAACATTCCATCAACTACCTGGATGTCACACTAATATTAAATTACTGTATCCAAAGATATAAGATCTACCTTGTTCAGAAAACCGATTTCAGGCAATGCCCTTCTACATGCCCATAGTAGTCACCCTGGACACATGTTTAAGGGCATTGTAAAGGGTCAATTTATGCGTGCAAGACATAACTGTTCTACAGATGAGGACTTTTATAATGAGAGCAGGGACTTAAGTGGTAGATTCATCACCAGACAATATTCAAAGAAGGTTGTCAGAAAGTCCTACATTGATGTCAGTCAAATGGACAGGAGTGAACTTTTCAAACCTAAAACCAAAGAAAATACAAAGAATAAACCTACACTAATAACCACATACTCCAATCAGTACTATCAGATATGTGATATAGTTAGGAAGAATTTTCCAATCCTCAGAGGAGATACAAAGTTGCGTGGGGTCATCCAAGATGGCTGCAATTTTGTATACCAACGCAACCTGACTCTGGGTAACCTACTGTCTCCCAGTATGTTAAAAAAAGAAAGTAGTGGTAATTCATGGCTCCACTTTAATGGCACATACAAATGTGGCAAAAGAGTATGTAGATCTTGTGATCACATTCACATATCTACAACGTTCACTTCAGCAACTACAAGGGAGGTGTTTGACACTAAAGGATGCATCAAATGTAAAACCAAATTTGTTGTGTACCTTGTTGAGTATACCACTTGTGCCCGTCAATACGTGGGGAGAACCACTAGGGAGGTGGGTACCCGCATAAAAGAACACATGTCTAACGTTACTAAAGAACGAGCCGTATCAGCATTGTGCAAGAACTTTTTGGAGCAGCACAATGGTGATCTGAGATCCTTTAGGTGGCAGTCTATCAAGCAAATAGTTAGTCCCCCACGTGGAGGTGACAAATTTCAGATCCTGTCATGCCAAGAGATCTATTGGATCCATAAACTCGGTAGCCTGCTACCTAGAGGATTTAACTCAGAATTTGATATCATAAATTTTTGGCACAGGTAAACCCCCTGACATTTCCAATTAATATTATGACTTGCTTGAATTATATCGCAATCATTACTTTATGTGATGTTACCTTAGTTATGTACTTGGCGAAAAGAGTCTACTGGTCTTTGTAGGACCTTCTCTCTCTTTAGAGTTATATAAGTGTTTTTGGGCTAGCTAGAGAGATGTATAGAATCAGCCTTTTATCTAGATATCACTATACAGTAATGGTCCATGCTCTATATTTCTCTTAATTTCATAATTTTCTATATACTTACTCCTGCACCTTCACTGCAATTTGGGCTATTGAGCTCCACCCAGTACTATCAGGTTCCATGTATACAAATTTCATCACCTTTTGTATCATTCTTGTCCAACATTTCTTACATGGTTTCCTCAATTTATTTTTGTAATAAGTTTTTAAAAAGTACTTTGTATCATAATCTGACAATCATTTAATTACTTATTGTAATATTTAGAAGGATTTAGCCATGCTCCATTAGTGTTATGGTTCTTGGTTGCTGACTTTACTGAAATGAGAGCTTTTGCATACATCATAATTATATATATATTATATATATATTAGCTTACATTAAGATATGTTTATCTGTTTAAGTGCTAGCTCTCTTTTGAATAATTAAATTCTCTTAACTATGCATGTTAAGCTAATAAATAATAGTTAACTTGCTACACCAATCGAGTAAGGAAATACATAGCATCTGCTGGGCAGCTTATATTGACTAACATCATTTTTCTATGAGTCTACTATAATTCAACAATACATTGTATTTAGTATTAACTCATATTTATTCGCTGTCAGCTTATACATTGTATTCAATTTGAATCCATATTTTATCGCCATCAGATGTGTAACTATAAGAATATTGTTTGCTTATGTTATGCATACATAGATTAAATCTCTGTATATTAAGGGTTAAGTAATGCAAAGTTGAGCAGCATTTAACAAATGTCCAATCACAGGAGTGTTGTAGCTTTAAATAGGCTACACCTGTCTAGTGTTTTTATGTCTAGGATTATGGTCCCCTTGACCGAAACCGGTCAGACTTTCACTTTGGTTTGTTTTATTTTGCTTAACCTATATTTTTCTGAGTCTGCCTACCTTTTAAATGCCCTTAATAAAATTTTTGATGTTTTAACTTTATGGGGACATTTTGGATTTACTATTTACTATTGGAGCTCACTCACTGAAACGGAGAGGGACTGTTTTTGCTATATATATAAATTCTAAAATATACTTTCATTATTTATTTTTTGCTATTTTTCGGTAATTCAACTCTGAAATTGTGAGCTTTTCAGTTCCTGTTAGAAATGGAAGTGCAAAACACTGTTATATTTCACACAGCCATTGACTGCACATTGGCCATGGCAGAAAAGGTAACCTAAGTTACAACATGGTAGCTCCAATTGTTTTATAGACACTAAAACTTTAAACTTATTTTGTCCCTATTTAAACAGCTAATGAAACTTTATAAAATATATCTACATGTTATTCTCAGACTAATCTTTTCTTTGAATGCATTCTTCTATCCAGCATGTATTTATTGTTTTTCTTTTAATTATTTTTATTGAGGCAATATAAAATACAATTATGTACAGTGATGAAATCAGATCAACAATACAGGGAAATATAAACGAAAAAAAAAAACCAGCTACAATGACAAAATGACCCGGCAAACATTGATCATACTTCACTCAAGATATATCGAAGATGTGTCAAAAATAAAACAGTAATCAAAGCCTCTTTTTCTCTTTTTTTCCTTTCCCTTTCTATGCTTTGTCAATAATGTTCTGCATCTAGTATCTTCAGAATAGGTAATAGCAAAAAATTCAAATCAGGAAAACCTAGTCTAAGTATAGAGAGAGGCGCGGGGAGAGGAAAAGAGAGAGGGGGAGAAAAAAAAAAAAAAAAAGGAAGAAAAAAAAAAAAAAATTTTTAATGAATTATTCTCTTTCTCTTTCTCTCTCCTCCCAACTCCCACAAACCCCCTCCAATTAGATGGGAGCTTAAAGATTATTCACAATCCAGTTATTACCATAGTCCTAATATGACTATTTCTGAGTGTCTAAAAGGGTATATTAGTTGATTTATTTCTTCTGGAGTAAATATTTTAATGAAGGCTGCCCATTTTTTAAAAAATGAGATTACTTCCTTTTCCGAAGTTAGAGATACATCCATTTGTTCAATAACGCATTGTTTTTTCATAAAATTTTTAATTTCTTGAATGCTAGGTATTGAGAAGTCTCTCCATTTTCCAAAAATTAAATTCCTCGTTGCCAGAATTGCCCCATTCCTAATTTTTTTTTGCTCCAGAGAGAGTTCTGTTAAGAATACCACCCCTGCCAGAGAGAGAGAGAAAGTAGGAAGCTTCAGTGTATTAATTAGCCAAAACTCTACCTTTTTCCATAATTGCCTAATCCTAGGGCATGACCAAATCATATGGACTATGTCCACAGCCGGAGAAGAACACTTAGGACAAACATTGAAGTCATAATTGTGCCACTTAAACCCTTTGAGAGGAGTATAGTATGTTCTATAAAGTAGTTTAATATGTGACTCCCTCCAGTTTGTGGATAGTGTGGTCTGAGCTACAATATCTATAGAATTCTCCACCTGTTCTATCTCAATGTCTAAACCTGGTGCTAATAGATTCCATTTTTGAGTTATCTGTTGAAGATTGAGTACCCCATCTTTACTTATCAACAGGTTATACCAGCGCGATATAGACGATAGTTCATTTTTAGCCAGAATGGGCCAGTTATCTAACTCTCCCCACGACCATGACCAGCCGAACTTCTGTATTAACGAGAATAGATAATGCCTAGCTTGAAGATAAGCAAAAAAATCTTTATTGCTTAAATCAAATTCCTGTTTCAACCTTTCAAAGGTTTTGATCGATGCAGTACCCTGGTCGATAAATTGAGACATGAGAAAGAGACCCTTTCTCTGCCAAATTTGGAACACTTGTGCTTGGATACCCTCCTGAAATTCTGGATTGCCACATAGTCCTTGAAACTTTGGAATAGTTAAATCAATGTCTAGTTTGCGTCCTAATTTTTTCCAGGCTTGTATAACCTTATATATTGATTGAATACCCCTCACTTTTTTTGGGATTAACTGTGTCGGGCAGTGAATTAAGGCTGAGGGATTGTAGGGGAATATAATGCTCCTCTCCAGGCTATTATTAGTAAAATAATCCTTATTTAAGATCCAGTCTATTACAATGCGCGAGAGGAAAACCAGGTTATACTTGTTAAGATCCGGAAGAGCCAATCCGCCATACCTCCTAGGAAGGTGGAGTTTATTTAGAGAAATTCGAGGTCTCTTGCACTTCCAGATAAAATATCGCAGCGCCCTGTTTAAACTTTTCCAATCCCTGACTTTTAGCATCACTGGAATATTTTGGAGAGGGTATAGAATTTTAGGTAATAGAATCATTTTAAACAGAGCAATGCGCCCTGATAAGGATATTGGAAGGTTTTGCCAACTTAACATGTATTCTTTGATTTTGGCTAGGATGGGAGAAATATTGAGATTATACCATTCATGTGGATTTGGCGAAACATAGATCCCTAAGTATTTAAGATGGCTCAGCACCTCTCTAAATGGTGTCTTGTTAATTGAGAGCTCATTCTTCCTTACCCATAGTATCTCTGACTTAGAAACATTTAGCTTATAGCCTGAAAAGGAGCCAAATGCATTAGTTATCGAGATCAATCTCGGGATGTTGACTGCTGTATTGGACATATAAATTAAAACATCATCAGCATATAAAGCAACTTTTGGTTCAACTGAACCAATCCTTATCCCTTGTATCCTCTGTCTAATTCTAATAGCCAATGGCTCAATCGCTAAATCGAATAAAAGTGGTGACAGAGGGCACCCCTGCCTTGTGCCCCTTTGTAAGTTAATTGAGTCAGATTCCAGTTTATTAACCACCAGTTTGGTTGTGGATTTAGAACATAGGTTATTAATGAAAAGAGGGAAATTATCCTTGAAACCGAACCGTAGTAAAGAATCAATAATATGATGATGGAAGACCGAGTCGAACGCTTTTTCTGCGTCTAATGCAATTATTGCTGCGTCAGATTGGTTTTGGGTTGTGGTTTCTGGGGAGTTGTAAAAATAATCTAGAACTAAGCATAGTTCTCTGATCTTGGCTGCTATATTGCGCCCAGATATAAAGCCTGCCTGATCTTTATTAATAAGATCCCCTATCACTTTTTGGAGTCTTTTAGCCAAGATTGATGTCAGCAACTTGTAATCCGAGTTGAGTAGTGCTATAGGTCTATATGACTCTTTATTCAGAGGATCCTTCCCCGGTTTCAAGATTAACGTTGTTGTCGATACTGTAAAAGACATGGGTATAGGTTTATTATCAACAAAAAAGTGATTAAATACTCTTCTTAAATGGGGTATTATAGTTGGGCCAAGGAGCTTATAAAACTCGTTAGGGAGAAAGTCTGGGCCAGGTGATTTATCTAGACGGGCTTCTTTAATTGCCAAAATAATTTCTTGATCAGAGATAGGGGCGTTAATTTTACCTGCTGCCTCTTCATTTAAAACTGGATGGTCCAATCCTTCCCAGAATAGCTCTGAAACTTCTTCATCTGATTCCCTATGTGAGTAGAGATCTCTATAATAAGTGAAAAAAACTTCGATAATTTCCCTAGAATTCTGAAATATGGATCCTTGTTCTGAGAGTGAGTCGATAATAGAGCTTCCCTGTATGTTCTTAACTAAGTTCGCCATTAGTTTGCCTGCCTTATTTCCATGCCTATAAAATTTAGCTCTCGTTTTATAATCCTCTTGAATTACAGTGTGCAGTAAAAAATTGTCTCTCTCTCTCTTAGCAGAGGCGTATCTCCTCCAGTTTGTTGATGTTGGTTGGGATATATATTTACTATAACTATTGGTAAGTGCTCTCGAGACTTCATTCTCTCTAAGAGCCGCCTTCCGCTTATAATCTGCCAGATAAGCAATAATTTCCCCCCTCATTACAGCCTTACCAGCTTCCCATAATATGTTTGGATCATTAACAGTGTGAGCGTTTAAAGTGAAGAATTCATTCATTTTGGAATTCAGCCATGACTTGAATTTTATGTTTTTTGTTAAAAATTTGGGGGAAAAAAATCGTCTTGTAGTAGATTTTTTTCCATTTAATGGTATTTTTAGTATAATGGGAGCATGGTCAGAGACAGTGATATGCATTATTTTTGATGTTGTCCCAATTCTTAATAAATTCTCGCTTACTAGAAATAGATCAATTCTAGAGAAGGATCTTACACTCTTAGCCTTACACGTATACTCCCTTTGATCCGGGTTGTGAACTCTCCAAATGTCTTTAAGGGCTAAGTTTTTAAATAGAGTTTTAAACATTTTGCCTTCAAGCTTATCTCTTTTGGCCATGCTTTTAGTGGATTTTTGCCTGTGTCTATCTATCTGGACCCTAGGGGTCATATTAAAATCCCCTGCTATGATTATATAACCTTCGCCTACTTGTAATATTTTAGTTTGGAGATTTTCCCAAAAACTTCTATCAAAGTTATTCGGGGCGTATAAATTGCACAGGGTGAAGATTGAGCCAGCCATTCTTATTTTTAGAATCAAAATTCGACTTTCGGGATCTTTATATTCTGCCAAAATTTCATACTGATTTTTTTTACCTAGCAGAATGGCTACACCCCTCTTTCTGCCTATGCTTGGTGTAAAAAATACCTTGTCTACCCACGAGAACTTCAACTTTTTGGATTCTTCTGCACTTAAGTGTGTCTCTTGTATAAATGCAATATCAGAGTTAAGTTTCCTTAATTGAGAGATTATCAATTTTCGTTTCATTGGGGTTGAGACCCCACCAACATTCCAAGAAGATAAAGTCAACCCTTTTATGTTAGCCATAATTTAACCCTTCTTTTCCTGCTGTTCCCTTCCAGAGAATTGGAGAGAGAAGAGAGAGAGAAAAAAAAAAAAAAAGGGGGGGGGGAAGGCCTCCCCTCTCTCTTACTGCTCCCCCCGCGCCAGTCATCCATATAACAATACTTATGCGCTATTGACACCTGAAGAGTACTAGTAAGAATAGTAGAAGCCACCAAGTACAAGTCATAGTTATATTTTAACAATATCATCAATCAGTTCAAATTTAAGTTAAACTAATAACTCAAATTACTTAGCAGTTTTTCCTGCAAAAAACTTTTCTGCCTCTGAGGCAGTGTCAAAGAGATATATCTGACCCTGAAATTCTACTTTCAACCTGGCTGGGTAAATAACCGTTGCAGTGAGACCCTCCTTGATCATTCGGCCACAGATTGGGGAGAGCTCCCTTCTTTTCAGGGAGGTTTCATAGGCAAAATCTTGAAACACTAAAATTTTGTTCCCATCTAAAAGGATAGGAGCATTCCTGCGAGAAAATTGCATGACCTTGATCTTATTCTGAAAATTCAAGTATTTCACGATTATAGGTCTAGACCTCAATCTGTCGCCGCTTGATGGGGGAAGTCTCCCCAATCTGTGAGCTCGCTCGACCATTAGGGGCAAAGTTTCTTGGGGAATCTTTAAGAGTTGAGGTAAAACTTCAGCTGCAAACTGGACTAGATCTGTGCTCTGAAAAGTTTCTGGGACCCCAATTATTCTAATGTTATTTCTTCGAGATCTATTTTCTAGGTCCTCGATCTTATTCTGAAGGGCCTTAAGAGTAGAAGAATGTGCCTGTAGTTTGGTATCATTTGTGACCGATTGATCTTCAAGGTCAGACACCCTTTGCTCTACTTCTTGGATTCTTATTGAAAATTGCTTGACCTCCATGGATAGTGTGTGTAGATCTTGTTTTATTTCCGTTCTAAGTGATTCAAATTTGGGGTTCAGAGCTTCTAGAATATCTTTTACAATTATTTGTGAGTTAATAGCCTCTTTCGATTTTGTAACGGGATCTAATTCTGAGTGTAATTCAGCTATGGTTTCAGCTGAGTTTTTATTCCTCTTGTCTCTGGGCCTGGAAGCCATGGTTGGTGAGAAATTTTTAGTGTGTGTGAGTGGATTTAAAAATTTATCCATAGATGAGTGCTGGAAAAGGGGGAGTAGTTTGTGTAACAGTCAGTGAAGAGGGAGAGGGAAAAAAAAGAAGAAAGAGAAAAAGAAAAGGGAGGGGGGGGGGGAAAAGAGAGAAAGAGGAAAAGGTGGGAGTAGAAGAAGAGGGGCAGAGATTAGGACGTGAGAGTGAGTGTTTGTGGGATAGTGAGGTGGGGAGTTATCTGTGAAGGAAAAAAAAGTGAGAAAGGAGGGAGGGGAGAACCCCTCAAGTGACCAGTGTCAAAAAAAAAAAAAAAAAAAAAACCAGTGATAAAGCCAGGGTTCGCAAGCCCAGAGACCGGGAGAAAAAAAAAAAAACAGAAAAAATTTTCTTTATCCTTTTCTCCTCCCTTCTCCCTCTCCTTCTGAGGTTCAATTATGTAGTCCCTCTGCTTGTGGGAGTAACTCAATGCCTGATCTTAAACCTAATGATCAGTCTCTTTGCTTATTGACACTCTTCATAAAGGTTCAGATCCAGACAATAACCCCAACTCCTTTTTATTTACGAATACTTTTTTACTTGTAGTTACTCTTGTACTTACAAGAGGCGACAAGAGTAGCACCTCTTGGGAGTGTGGGAACTAAGTACTCTTAATTAAGGTGTAGTGGATTTTACAGGTGAATACCTTTGCATCTTATTTAGAAAACTTATTTAGATTGTTGCCTTACAATTTTCACTTCTGTATCATGCCCCCTTAAAAAATGGCACTATGTAATAACTTTTCAAGTATATAAGTGTCTTGAGGTTATTCAACATGCAATGAACATTAAAAAAAAAAAAAAAAAAAAAAAAAAAAGGAAAAGAAGAGAGAAAAAAAAAAAAAAAAAAAAAAAAGCTGTTAGTATAAGCTGTGTGCTGTCCTTTTAGTTGCAAGCTATTAATGCAGTATGCCTAATAGGGCATGCACACTTTACCCAGGTCAGGTTAGTATGAAGCAAACTGTAGCATATTATTTATAGCAAGCTTACAACCGTGTTAATCAGCCTTATATTTAAAAAAAAATGCTTTCTCTAAAGGCGTTAGTACATTGTTAACCATTACCAATGAGAATTAGTGCTTTCAACTCAAATAGCTTTAGATTGTTTACAAGCAATTCCCTTAGCTCTAGTTAATATGTCCAGGTATTCCCCAAAGCTTCAGGTGCTATGAGAACAAAGTTTTAAGCCCCCAACATCTGCAGGTCCCTTCTTAGCAATAAGTGCGTCCTGTCCGGTGTGCAGAAATAATAAAGCACAGCAATTAGGAGTAAGCTCTGTTAGTGTAGAACGGTTTTAGCAGGCTTGTTTAGGGTAAAGTCAAAATATAAGTTTAGTAGGCGTTGGGGTCAGACTAAGGGAGCTATTGCAATAGTGATAGTAAGCAGTACTTATCTTTTAGTTCCTCGAGTTCCGTGCGGTGTGGTTGTGGTTTCTCAGGGTAATGCGATATCAGTGTCAATTACCCGCCTGTTTCACCGCTGTTCAGGGCCAGGTCAGTAGCGGTACCTTATGTCTCCCCAGTATGGTGGCCGGCTCCTTGGAAAAGAGTGAGGGCTGCACAGGTAAGAAAAGTAGAGCAGCTCTTCACAGCAACTTAACACAGATCTGGGATTACAGCCTTCCTTCAAGCTGCAGCCTTTGCTCCAGGGCGGTAAGCAGCCAGATCTCCGTCAGTCCGGCCGTGCGTTACCTTGTCTCCGCCCTCTCTGCGCACACGCTCGCCAGCCCCTGACAGGTATGTGTGCCGCACAGGGCCCAATTGGGAAAAAGGTGTTCTGTATCTCAGGGCGGTAAGGAAGCCGGTAGCTTGGCCAAAAAATTCCGGTGATGTCTCCTATGTTATTTTTAGGCTATCTACCCCCCTCACGCAGCACCGGTGGGAGGGGGGGACTGCCTCTTAATATCCTCTTCTGTGTGTGACCTCTTTGCGAGATGGACTTCGCGAGGTTCACCACACCGTGTAGTGATCTGTGGTGCTAGGTTTCAACAGCACTGTGTGAGTTCCTCCAGTGATGTTTCTGCTGGTTGCGATACTATCCCCACGGCTGCTGGGGCACCTGGCGCGTGTTCTACCGCCAAAGGTAACCTGCATGAAGGAGATGAGCAGAGCTTGTGCAGCACAGCCTCATGCACTAGCTCCTCCTCCGGAACTCAGACCATGTATTTATTGTTTAATGTACCTTTAAGTAACTCAACAAGGTAGCAGTATAAAAACCAATTACAAAAGTCTCAGCAAACAAACCAAGGTTAAAGGGACATAAATAAGTTGTTAAAAATAATAATAATAATATGTACTTTCATTACTTTACCTGCAAATTTATACTGCAGTGCCTCGTTATTAACCCTTTCTTTTAAGTTTCTGAATTGTACAGCTCTAACTCCTCCCACACATTTCCTTCTATGGCTGTATCTATATCTACCATTGTTTTGGTAGAATGCAGAAGTAAAACAGTGATTATCTGCTGGAGCATGCATAGAAGCAAATAAGCTGCTGAGAATTACCATGCCTGTGTTTCTGATGCTAAACACTGATAAGGGGAGTGGATCAGACACCCCAGACAGCATAGCTATGTAAGTCTTTTTGCTTATTTTTGAAAATTATTTTAAAATACTTGCCAGCAATTTTAAAAATAAATAAATATGCAAACTATTTTTACTTGAAGGGACAGTCTACACCAGATTGTTTATTGTTTTAAAAGATAGATAATCCCTTTATTACCCATTCCTTAGTTTTGCACAATCAACAAAGTTATATAAATATACTTTTTACCTCTGTGATTACTTTGTATCTAAGCCTCTGCAAACTGCCCCCTTATTTCAGTTCTCTTGACAGACATCCATTTTAGCCAATCAGAGCTGGCTCACCTGAACTCTACGTGCGTGAGCACAGTGTTATCTATTTGACACACATGAACTAACAACCTCTAGTGGTGAAAAACTGTCAAAATGCAATGAGAGAAGAGGCGGCCTTCAAGGACTTAGAAATTAGCATATAAGCCTCCTAAGTTTAGCTTTGAAATAAGAATACCAAGGGAACAAAACAAAATTGGGGATAAAAGTAAATATGAAAATTGTTTAAAATCCCATTCTCTATCTGAATTACAAAAGTTTATTTTGGACTAGACTGTCCCTTTAATTAGCCCTTTAAGGATATGCACAGATCTCAACATGTTTTATGGCACTTTAAACCACATAAACACATACATTAAATCCTGTATTTATGTAAAAAAAGTAATACTTGGCACAATATATTTTTCTTTTTTTGTGTGTGGTAATTATTGATTTGCCATATTTGGAAAAGCACCAAATAAAGTGAGCCTTTTCCAATATGACATAATTGAAAATTGATTTAAAAATACATGTATACACAGAGAGATTTCTAAGAGTGAGCCAGAACTGTAAAACAAAAAACAAAAAAAACAAACAAACAAAAAAAAAGTCACATTATGGGCTGTAATACTTATATGTGACTCAATAAGTACAGCAAAATATGTTACAAGCTGTATTTGGTCACTTTTTTTCTGACATATTAAAATGATCTGCTAAAATTGTCAACATTAACAGACCACACAATCCTCTTTTCGTCCCAATAGCTCAGAGGGTCTGCTGTAAGAGGAAAGATAAGCCTTTACCTTTTCTGAGTCACGTTGACTCCCCTTTCTTGAGGGGGCTTCAGTGTTTCCAACCAAACAGTCTACTTCTCTAACCAAAATGCAGCTGCTGTGTTGCGCTGCTGCAGCCTCTGGTAGGAGATGAAAAAATTATTTCTGTCTTCTGCTGCTGCACTTTTCCATCACATAGCACCCCCCACCCCCCTTTTCTTGGACCGTACCCTGCAAATTAGTTTGTCCCTCCTTAATTCTGGGATCACACAAGGTGACCAGCATTGGTTCGGGGCATTTCTCTAGATGCTCCTAAATAGAGCTGTAACCTTAACTCACTGCTTAGTACTCCACCATGAACCACTTCACGATATTCCAGAAGGCATTCATCTTGCTTGTTAAGTAACTGAAAAAGGCTCAACCCTTGACCCAGACTGGCAGTATTTTGGTTTAAGTTCTCGGGCCATCCCAAAAAGCCTTTGGGACTGCCATTAAATGACCAATCATGGTTCACTTATAACTGCCTAATTGCTTCCCAATTTATTTATCAGAAGCCATAACATGGATAGCCCTCTGCTGATCCAAGATATGTTGCACCATCTTCAAAGTCAAATTTCACCTAGTAGTTATTTAGCTATGTCTTGCTTAGGACTGTGCTGGGGAAGCCCTGCCTTCTCCTGTTCCTGCCTAAGGAGCTGGCTGGCTTAACATTGTGGTGGATGTGGCTGCAATCCTTTTGCCCCATCCAAGTAAAACTGCTAACCTAGAATTACCTTCAGGGATAGCAGCCTTTACCATCAGGTGGAGGATGTATGCCTAACAACGCACACCTGCAAAGTTGCCCTCATGGCATACTGTCTTTGCACCTTCATACCTGCCTGCTCTCCTACCAAATGTGCCATCATCCTCCTAAAAGCCTGCAATATATTGTCAGTTGCATGCAGCTCGACCAACACCTCAGCATGGAGGAGGAATGATTGGTACCCTTGCTGATCTACCAACACTCTCCTGCTGTGCCTGGAGCAGCCTGCCACTGTCCCATCACTAGAAGTAGCACAACCCTTATCCTCATCATATGCCCTGGGCTGCCACCAGTGTGTCATCATGAACAGGAAGGCATGATGGCCGCTAGAAGCACTCCATAAGTCAGTGGTAAAGCGCAACGACTGTCCAGGAGCTTTCGCCAAGTCCTCCTTAAAAACTGTAACACAGAAATGGTAGAGTGAAGGGACTATGTTCCTGCTGAAAGTGCTGCATAAAGAGAAATTATTGTTATTTTTTTTTTTTTTTTTTATTTATTTTTATTGACATGTCAACTTATGGTACTAAACAGAAAAGAAAACTAAAGATATTACAATCAGACAGGCAGTAACATTACAAAACCAAAATACAGAGCAAGAATATCTATATCACCTTTACAGGTTCTAGATCAAGAATATACAAATAATATTTTCTTACTAACATAGTTGTCTGTACTACTCATACTAATGCAAAAGAAATAATCATCTCTTATCTCGTAGACCAAATCAGAATACTCTAAGTACCAAAATTGCCACTTTTTATCCTATATAGCAAAACAGAAATCAAACACAGCATAACAAGACAAGACACGACAAGACAAGACAAGACAAGACACAGAAAAGGGGAAAGAAAGAAAAAAAAAAAAAAGAAAAAAAAAGGGAAGGGGAAGGGAAAGGCATATGCCTTTACCAACTTCGAATATTATTTATTCCTCTCTGGCAACGTAACTGGGCCTATCCTACAATTTATAACTCTTCTAGGCATACAAGACCTGATTCTCGCAGGGGGCCCAAAATTTCTATTTGCAACTCCACAGGTTGCCGTCTAATGACATTCTTCCATTTTAAATAAAACCTCCTGGCCTTTCTTTCATTATTGGGCTCCAGATTCATCTGCTCTATGATTAATTGGTCAATAATTTTTTGGCCAAATTCTGCTATAGTTGGGTATTTCTTAGCTTTCCAATAGCGAAAAATTAATAACCGCGCAATTTGTATGGCCGTGGTGATTAGTGCATATTCTTCTGATGTAAAGCGCTTATCAAATATAAAAAAGAAGATACTCACTGGTGTAAAGATCACCACTTGGCTCACAACTCTATTTAGCCAGAATGATATCTTCTCCCAAAATTGATATATTTTCGGACAACGCCATACACAATGAAGTATATCGGCCTGTGGAGCCAAGCAGTGAAAGCAATTCCCTTTACACTTCTTGTCCCATTTACCTAGACGAGTTGGAGTAATATAAGCCAAATTTATCAAATAGCTATGTGATTCTTTCCAGGAGGTGAACTTATAACCAACCACATCAATACTCTGGTTTACATTCTTATCTACTAGCTCTGGGATTATTTTTAACCATCTGGTATGCAGGGAATCGAGATGGCCTTTACCCAGATTTTTCATTATGATTCCATACCAAATTGATATGGAATGATACCCTGCGCGGTACATCTGAATACCACTTCCTATTATCCCTAGATGTAAGTTACCGGCAAACTTCTGAAGTGAGAGATTATAGAAATGTCTAACCTGCAAGAACGCAAAGAGGTGATGTTTTGGGATGTCAAATTCTTCCTGTATCTGTGTAAAGGATTTGAATAATCCTGACTCTTCCTCAATTAATTGCCCCATATACACTATACCTTTCCTTTGCCAGTTATGAAAAATCCCATAACTTAGTCCTGGTGCAAATTCTGGATGTCCCAAAATAGTGAGAAATTTAGAGAACCTGAAATTAATTTTAAGCTCTGAGCAAAACCTCTGCCAGGCTGACACCACATTACTTATCACCTTAATATTTAATATCGGCAATGGCATTTTATCCATAGGCGTGTGTAGGATGGCTTTTAACTTGAAGGGCTTTATTAGGTTATCCTCTATATTTGGGAAAGAGCAGTAATCTTTTTCCGTAATCCAATCAATTGCTATTTTTAACATTGTGACCTGATTGTATAATTTAAGATTGGGGAGACCATAGCCTCCAAATTCTTTGTCAAGATATAAAATCTTTTTTGAAAGTCTCACCCTCCCTCCGTTCCATAAAAAAGTTTTACAGTCTTTGTCATATCTATTCAGGTCTACATTTTTAATAGGGATTGGTAAATTCTGAAGTATGTACATAACCCGTGGAAATACAAATGTTTTCAACAACATTATTTTGGCCGATAACGAGATGGGCAGTGGTCTCCATTTTTCCATCAGTAGGCTAATTTCTTGGAAAATTTTAAGATGGTTTAAAGTATACCATAATCCTGGATTTAAGCTTAAATATAGTCCAAGATATTTTATTTGTTCCACCTCTTGGAATGGGTGCTGACCTATGTATCTATTGGGGCGTCTGATCCAGAGTAGTTCTGATTTTGAATAATTTATTTTATACCCCGAAAAGGACCCATAATCATTAATTATTTCTAGTAATATTGGTATATCTCGTGCTGTCCTAGATAGAAAGAGTAACAAATCATCTGCATATAGAGATAAAATAACGTTATCACTTCCCAACTTAATTCCAGATAACATTTGTCTGAGTCTTACCGCTAGTGGTTCTATCGAGAGGTTGAACAATAAGGGGGATAAAGGGCACCCCTGTCTGGTTCCTTTCCTTAGTGTAATTTTAGGGGAGAATTGACCATTTACAAATAACGTAGAACACGGCGCTTTATATATTAATTTAACAAAGTTGAGAAAGTTACCGGTAATACCAAAACGGGATAATTCCAGTAAATAAGTGTTCCCATACTATTGCATCAAATGCTTTTTCAGCATCCAGCGTTAAAAGGGCCAGGTCAACTTCCCCAGGTTTGGTTTTGGCGTTAATTTTGTTCCAATACTGACTTAGGACTAATAACACTTTCCGTATGTTTTTAGATGAATTCCTACCTGGCATGAATCCCGTTTGATCTGTATGGATCAGCTTATTAATGTATTTTTTTAGTCTATCTGCTACTATTGCTGTAAGAAGTTTATAATCGTTGTTTAGAAGTGATATTGGCCTGTAAGCATTAGGGTTCTCTGGATCTTTGTCTTTTTTATGTATAAGAATAACTGTGGAGGCAGAGAAAAGATTAGATTCTAGACAGTTTTTAACAAAATAGTGATTGAATAAATCTCTCAATGTATCTCCTATTTCGTTTTTAAGTATTCAGTAAAATTCAGCCGGTATTTGATCCGGACCGGGAGCTTTGTTTAATTTCACCTTCTCTATGGCTTTTAGAATTTCCAATTCCGATATTGGTTGGTTCAGCTCTGCCCTTTCATCCACTGTTAATTGTTGGAGAGAGACCTTTTCCCAGAACAAGTCTTTAGCCTTTTCATTACAGGGACCTGCCTCATATATTTCTGAATAGTGCTCATTAGTGCTCATACATTATTCGACATATCTCCTTAGGTGCTGTATAACTTATATTTCCTTTTTTGATACTAACAATATTTTTCCTACCTTCTTTCCCTCCTTTAATTATTTTAGCTAGAAATTTTGCTGACCTCCCATGATAACTCGCAAAAAAGGCGTTTGCCCTTCTATCCTGCTTTATACTCTTTAATTTTAGGAATCCCTCTCTTTCATTTTTAGCTTTATTGTAACTAGCCCATGACATAGTATTGGGGTTATTAAGATATAATTTATAACTGTTTTTTAATTGATTTGCCAGTTGGATATCTTGCTCCCGAAATTTCTTTTTCCGTTTAACCAAGTATGCTTTTATTTCACCCCTTAAAACTGCTTTCCCGGCTTCCCAGAAGACCTCTATCTTCTTATAATAGTCTTTATTATCTATTTTATATTGGTTCCATTTATGGATTAGGAATCTATTAAACTCCATATCCAGTATAAGATGTTTTGGAAAAAAAAAGTTATTAGCTCCCCCCTTCCGGTGTCTAATATGATCCAAACTTAAACCAATTATTGCGTGGTCAGAAATGATTATCTCCTCTATTGTTGGATTTAAATCTAAAGACAGCATAGAGTCATTAATAAGAAATAAGTCTATACGGGACATTACCTTATGAGTTTTAGATATGCACGAAAACTCTCTGACATCTGGATTCTTAATTCGCCATATATCATGGAGGTTTAATTTATTACGAAAAGACCCAAATAATCTTTCTTCTGCTTTCCTACCTACCGCCTGCTTACCAGGCCTGGTTCTATCTATCACTGGCGTCGTTGTCATATTGAAGTCCCCTGCGACAATCAGGTTCCCATTCAGGTATGGGGCAAGTTTAATGTACATGGTGTCCCAGAATTTTGGGTCTAACTCATTAGGGCCGTATACATTACAAATAATTATTACAGTATCACCATATTCTACTTCAATTATAATAAATCTCCCCCCCGTATCCCGATCTTTAACTAAAATTTTGCAATCCAGTTTTTTAGAGACTAAAATCGCTACTCCTCTTTTACGTTTAGGCCCAGGGGCAGCTATTACTTCTCCTACCCATCTACTTTTCAGTTTAGCCATCTCTACTTCTTGTAGATGGGTCTCCTGTAATAAAGCAATGTCTGGGTTCTTTTTTCTTAGTGTTTTTAGAATTAGAGACCTTTTAGTCGGGGAGGTTATTCCCCCCACGTTCCA
Source organism: Bombina bombina (assembly GCF_027579735.1). Classification (NCBI taxonomy): domain Eukaryota; kingdom Metazoa; phylum Chordata; class Amphibia; order Anura; family Bombinatoridae; genus Bombina; species Bombina bombina. The sequence continues at coordinate 847,375,201 of NC_069501.1, forward strand.
TGATACTATGTTAAGCATTCTATCTCCTGTGTCTTTCTACCCGTACTAAGCCATCTTGGCCAAGGAAAAAAAAAAAAAAAAAAAAAAAAAAAAAAGGGGAGGAAAAGGAAACAACACACATAACATATAGACACATTGATTTAAACATTTCCAACATGTAGCTTCTAGTTAGTGATAACTCAAAGATCCGACATAATCTGGCTTCTAGTTTCAACCTAGCACAACACCTTCCACAACACATTTTATCTATTTTATATTGCTTAGGAAGAACCGCTAAAAAAACAAAAAAAAACAAAGAAAAAGTACAGCCCCTCCCTAACTATCTTATCATATACAACTAAAGGGTATTGATAAAATCCCTTGCTTCCTGGGGTGATTTCAGGGTCACATTTTCATTATTTATTCTGAAACAAATTTTCGCTGGGTACATAAGTCTTGCCTGAATACCTTTTTGGATTAATGTTGAACAAAAGGGGGACATCTCTCTACGTTTCTGGGAGGTTTCGCTGGAAAAATCTTGGAATAATAAGATATTCTCATGTTGTAACCTTATTGGTCTCTTTTGTTTAAATTGTCTCATAATCGTTACCTTATCTTGAAAATTTAGGTATTTCACCATGATAGGTCTAGGTCTTGTTAAACCATTAGTGTCTACTCTAGGGGCGCCTATCCTGTGTGCCCTTTCCACCAAAAATGATACTTCAGATGTTTGTAGACCCAACAGTGCTGGTAGGTCTTTAGAGGCAAATTTAATTAACTCAGCATCTTGCTGTTGGCCCGACTCAGGATAACCTATTATCTTAACATTATTTCTACGTGATCTGTCCTCTAGATCTTCTATCTTTGCCTGCATGGTTCTAATAATGTCATGTTGTGCTTTATTCCTATTTTCTTGGGCGCTCATCTGATCTTCCAGCTCCGAAATTCTAGTTTCTGCCTCTACTAATCTACCAGAAAACTGCCTAACTTCATCTGTAAGACCAGCTATTTCTGCTTTTATTGATGTAAGCTGTGGCAATATTAAGTCAGATATTTGTTGGACCAAATTTTGGGGGTCAAAATTGCCCGGCTGTAACCCTTGAACCTCCATACTCTGTTCTAAATCAGGGCTTTTTATTTTTTTATCTCTCTGTTTCGGTGGCATTGCTGGCGATTTATTTTTAGACGATGTGACAAATCTTTCCATTCAAGATGGAAAAATGATGTGAGAAAAAAAAAAAAAAAAAAGGAAGGGAGAACTAGTTGTTCCCCGTACGTTATCAAATTTTAGTAAGTGTGTAATTAAACCAAACACAAGCAAGTGAAAAAAAAAAAAACAAGTGCAGTAATATGCCCCTCTGGCAAGGTGGCAAAGTGAATATGACGCCTAGCAATTCCCCTAAATACTTAGTTACAGAGGTATACCCCAAATTTAAGGCCTGCCTATTTCTCTACGATCAATCTCTGGTATTGCTTGGTTATACACTGTCCTGACGCACTTTGTGGGAAAGAGGTACCCTTAATGTTACCTTGCAAATCAAAATGCTGGATTAACTAATCCAACAGTTACTCAAAAAGAGCTGTATCTTTAAATCACCTTCTACCGCTGTACAGCTACCCTCCCAGCAGTCTTTCTTACTCTTAGTATATACTTTTGGGTTTAGTCTATATCCCTATCAGGCAGTACCTCTTAACACGCTGCTTCTATAATTTGAGCAGCTCAAGAGAAGGAGAGACAAAAAAAATAACACACACAGGCCCAACAGTAAAAAGAAAAAAAAAAAAAAAAAAAAACCCACCAACGGAGCCCCACACCTAGCAGTAAAATAATATGACAGTAATATAGTTGTCGTATAGCATCAATGTCACTTTATCTTAAGTCCCAGCTGTTTTATTTAACTTCTCACAGCCAAATTTAGTCAGCCAGTGTTCCCTGTTTTCTTCTGGTAAAAACTGTGCCTGCTGTGGACCAGGAACCCCCACTTTATCAAGCACACCTATCCTCTGTTATAATGCAGAGCCTCTCAAATACGTTCTTGAATACGTTCTAGATGGTAGTCCAAACCTCTGCACATTCAGGGACCTCGGCCAGCGTTATTATCCCAGCCGGCTTTTCTCTCCCAGTTTTTGCCTTTATCTAGCAGAGGTTTACATGCTCACTATATACACAAATTTCAGCTGCTGACTACTAAGTAAGTTTCCTTTTTATGCAGGTGTAAATACTTATTTTTTCCCTTCTCTCCTGTTGTAGATCTCACTTAAACAAAGTCCCAGAAAGAAGGAGCAAACAGGGCCGTTCAGTCCAGTGTCAAAATAACCAGGTGATCCTGACCTCTCTTTATGTATAAGAAGCAGACATGTTTGTACATCCATTAAAATAGCTCACAACAAACACATACCGCCCGGGTGGTGTAACTAAACCATTGTTAAGTCTGTTATATTACATACAGGTTATTATTTTTTTCTTTTTCCTCCAGTGTATAGTAAAGTTAAAACTACCTGCTCGTTGCCACTTCACCGTCTCCTTCCTTACCAGGTTCAGGGCGAGATACCTCCCGTACTTTACCAGGTGTGGAGTCAGGCGGAATTATGAAGCTAAATCCGGCACAGCAGGAGCCGACCTTCTTCCCCGGTATCTTGACTTCGGGCTGCCGCGTTAACCTGTATCCAAGACTGTCACGGCTGATGACGCTGCACAGTGTGCGTCTCTTCTGTTACACCACCCGGCTCCGAGTCCGCCGTATGCGTTTGTGGCCAGTGCCTAACCGGCCTACGTAGGCAATTGGGGCTTCCGGCAAACCTCTCCGACCTCCGACTTCCCTGACCAGGATACTTGATCTCGGCTATAGGGAGCTTGTTTGTGGGGTAGTGTGGAACTAGCTCTTTGCACCTGAGCTGCTGAGCGTGCTACCTATTGCACGCCCCTCCCACCGGAAACCTCCCTTCCTGTTCTCCTCCCCAATTATTGTTATTTTTATAATATATTTTATACCCAAAGGAAAAGGTAAGTTACTAGACGACAAAGCAGAGCCAAAAGAACAAACTTCCAGGAGCCCATGGTACCCTTACTGCAATAAGAAATATTATTTCAAGTATATGAGGTGTACTTATATGTATAATATATATCTAAATACAATATACAGTATCTAATTTAATATCTACTAATTATAGCATGGTAGGCAGACACTAGGCATTCACTGTGTGCAACAGCCAGCCACTAATAAATTATTATTATAGTGTATTTATTAAAAAGCTATAATGCTAGGTGACTAAGCCTAGCCTATTGAGCAAACTTAAGGGCAGGGTTCAAGCAGGAGCCCTACCAGTCCAGCAATGCCCCCCACTGCATTATTATAAAATGCTACAACTTTTTAACACTAAACAATTATAGAAAAATAAATCCCTGCTACAAAGAGTAAAAAAAATCCAATACTTTGCAGTTGCAGGAAAAAATCTGATTCTACACAAAGATTGTTTTTCAACAAACAAAAAAACACCACACACAATGAGAAATAGCTGACAGAATCACACACAACAGCACTGTCCAAAAACTAAAGTGAAAGTTATTAAAGATGAGTTTCACCTAGTCTCCCATCTCCCTATGCTAGGTTAAAATTGGATTGGACAAGCCTGTATGGCATTTAATGCCTGACTTGCTTTCCTCACATCAAATATTTAATAATACTCTGTTAGGATTGGATAGGTACATTGTACACATGAATGGTCAGACCCCTTGTACATCACTGCAAACAAACAAGTTGATTTGTCAAACAATCTCATCTCCTTTCCCTTTTTTACTTTTGTTCCCTATTTTTTATTTTATTTTTTGCTCTGAAAGTACCAAGCTAACCAAAACGAATGTAACTAACAAGCATGCAAAATTTTGATACTCTGCCATTTCCGTCACGTCGAGTTTCAAGTCCACAACTGTACAACACGTGCCTTTTATAGAATTAAAAAATGAATGCATGGATAAAAGGGATACAAAGTTCAAAAGTGAAATGAACACAGATTCATTTTTAGTTTGCCTCCAAATGGAAAAGACTCCTTAATGACAGTTGACCATTATGTTCCCTCTATATTTTGAGAAGGAATTACTGGAATTTAAATCTGTCACATAAAAGATAGACTTTTTTTCCAACATAGAGTTGTCTTAGAAAATACCCATTTTTGTAATATAATCAATAATCTATATATAGTGCTATTTTTGGTAGCTCCTACTTTAAACTATAGATCTCCATGCCACTTGATAAATAAGTCTTCAGCTTCTCTTTGATAGTATTTCCATTTTTTTATAATTATAGTTATAATTTTACCCATTAACATTTTCATTTTAATATTTTCCATTGTATTTAGAAGCATAAGTAAACTTTTAATTGATCTCAATGGCAAACAGCCACAAACGCTTTACACTTCTTATTACAAACATGAAGGAAAAGAGGAATCTTAGAAAAATCAACTCCCACCTGAAAAATAATGAAAAAATTGTTCTTTCCCCTTTAAACCCTGGGTTAGTTAAAGACTTGCAATCCACCTTAGTTTTGTCTTTAAAATGAGAATATGGTACACTTTTATAACACATTTAAAATAATATATAGTCCCTAATAAAATAGCCTTGCAAATTTGTCAGCCTTGTCTAACCCTGAGTTAATTCTTTCTAATTTTAAACTTCTACAAATGGACTACTGCTGTTTCAGGAACATGTGTTTTATGTGACATGACAAATTAAAAAAAGAAAAAGAAGCCAAGTGATCACAGGGTGAGGTTTGCACTTTCCTGGACAGGGATTAATGGTGCTAGGATTCTATTAAAGGGACACTCAAGTCAAAATTAATCTTTCTTGATTCAGATAGAACATGCAGTTTTAAACAATTTTCCAATTTAATTCCATTAACAAAATGTGCACATTCTTTTTATATTTACACTTTTTTAGTCACTAGCTTATACTCAGCATGTGTAAGAATTTACGTATATGCATTTGTGATTGGCTGATGTCTGTCACATGATATGGGGGGAGTGGAAATAGACATAACTTTCAAAATCTTCAGAAGAAAATCTACTACTCATTTGAAGTTCAGACTAAGTGCTATTGCATTGTCTTGTTATCATGTGTTTGTTTATGCAAATCTACTGATTTACTGGCCCTTTAAAGAAACAGAGAAATATATAGTGCAGACAGGGACAGTGAGACAAACACTCAAATCAAAATAGCAAATGATGACTTGGAGCTCTGGAATAGTGTAAAATTAATCTTGACAGTTTTAAGATTTTTTTTAAATTATTATTTAGATTGGTACCCTTTATAAATCAGTAATCTACATCCAGGGTGTTGAAATACACCAGTGTAGCATGGCATCTGTCAGAGGGTATAACAAAGATTTATGGCTGGAAGTGATTTGCAAAAAAAATCTTAAAGAATGTGTCACAATATGCAAAATATTGAATGCATTTACACTTTTTATCTACTGTTGATTAATTTTAAGTTTATATTGGAGCAAGAGTGTTATACATATTCATATTTAGTTTGTTATTTTTGTTGTTCATTTTAAGAAGCATTGAAGTGTTACATTAAAAAATCAAGTCTGGTGTCATAAAGCAAAAAAAAAAGTTCTGTAATTAAACAATAAAATAATCACACAATATACAGAAATATATATATATATATATATATATATACACACACACACACACATATATATATATATATATATATATATATATATATATACTGTATATATACATATACTGTATATATACACACAAATGTATACATATATTTTAAAGTCTATATATACCCACACATTTTGATGTCTGCATTTTATCTATAGATACATGACACTATATATTTTATTACACAAGGTATATGTATAACGAATGACAATTGCATTAAATCCCAGCATTTTAGTACGACAGTTTGATAGATAATGACATTTTTTATGCAAATGGTATTGTGCTCTGTGTAAATCTGCACTCTGAATATGTCCCTAACGCAGCACCATAATAAAGGATCCCAGCTGTGTTGCTGTGAAACTGATGATAGGCAAACAGGCAGCAGCAGGAAGGACCTGCAAGCACCGAGCAGCCTCGCTCACATGCACACTGTTCTTATGAGCCACTCGCTTGTTTTTCACGTGATTATCCAGCCCTCAGCACACCGGCACCTGAGGGAGGAAGAGCTAAACAATCAGCATCATCAAACACAACACTAAACAAACCATGAATGAGAAAGAATAAAGCTAAAGGTGCAGTCATCCCACATGCAATGGAGGCACAAGCAGTGCTATAGGTATGTTGTGATTTCCGTGCTCTGTGATGTTTCCTTGCTCTCCATGCCTCCTGCTTATGTCCTCATTTTACAGTTTGTTGCTGGTAGTTATATGTGGTGATGTCGGCTGAGAGTGTGATGATGCAGAGGCCCGTGTGTGCGTGTATTAGTGTCTTCATGCCCTGGTGTGTGCGCGCTATGTTATACTGTAGGGGTACAGCACAGCTGCCTTCTTATCCAGATTGTATTGGGGCGGGGATATAGGAGGCACATAGGTGCCTGTCTCTGTAACTATACTTTATGCTCATTCTGTATGTTTGATGTATCCACCTCTCGTTTAGATATGATGTGTCAGAACAGCTAACAGGTACAACATACACATGATGCTTCACCCCTTCCCCCTAACCGGAGGAGGTTGCCTTGGTAACAGATCTGCCAGCTGCAGCATCCTGCTTATCCGAGGGGAGGGGGTGTGGGAGGGACACCACGGAAAGTTCATCTGCAAATAGGAACAGGGAAGCAAGCACCGTCTAATTAGACATTAGTGTGATACAATCTGCCTTCAGCTCCCACTAAAAATAATGAAAACGCTGGCAAAATAGATAAAACAGTTTGACATTGTAAGGGTGATTACATTATAACTTGGTAATTAGAATTACTATATACTCCTGTGCAGATTACATATCATTTATAAAAAATAAAGAATTGAGGAAGTAGATTGATGCAGACAAGTACAATGATTATAACATTGCATTTTCTTATGCATCTATTCTACATGCATTCTTTGTTTAAGAACCTTCCATTAGTATTATGACTGTTGGAAATGAGAAACAATTGACATCTAATCCATTATGGAACCTTTATTAGGACAAAGACCGTAAGGTTGGAGGGTAACTAATTCCTTTTTTTTTTTTGTTAATAAAAAAAAAAAGGTCCCATTACAGATTTAAATTACACATCAGACAATATTTTGCTAAAATGAATTGCATTCTTAACATCAGAGTTGGAAATTGCTATATATCTAGATCTAGGGCTTCCTTTTTGTTGTCAATTCTATTCCTTTGCATTTCCTGTTGTCTCTCCCTTGGTTAATATAGATGCATTTTTATTGTTATGGAAATACATTCCTACAGCACATTTATAAATACTTATATATTTGTACAACAAATTAAATAGTGAGAAATTGGCAAAAATACCGGCATCATAGTCCTGAAACTTTTATTGCTTTTGTTTATTTCTTTTTGGAAAAAAAGTAAATACTTTTTCTAATTATGTGTTTGGTCGATATCTTGATTCTTAGCCCTTTGAAGGGAACTAATAACGTTGTGGTCACTTAAATGGACATGAAATCCATTTTTTTTTCTTTTGTGAGTCCGAGCATGCAATTTTAAACAACGTTCTAATTTACTTATAATATTTAATTTACTTTATTCTCTTGGAATCTTTTGACAAAAAGCATACCTTGGTAGGCTCTGGAGCATCACTGCACTACTGGGAGCTAGATGGTTATTGTTGGCTGCACATATATGCCTGTTTTGATTGGCTCACCTGATGTTATGAACTGGCTCCCTGTAGTTCATTGCTGCTCCTTCAACAAAAGATAACAAGATAATTAAACAAATATTATACTAGAAGTAAATTGGAAGTTTTATTTTAGAATGTTATTTTCTATCTGAATCATAAAATAAAAAACACTCCCATTTTATACTCACAGGAGTAGTATTTTCAACTATATACTGTATTTGCCACAAATGGCAAGTTGTCCAGTCACACTGTGAAGTAATGTGACACACTATTTGAGGTCTTTCCTTCATATTGCTCTACAGATCACTATAATAATACTCGAATATGAAAATTAAAATAGTATAAACCTCAAAGTTCTTTCTTTGTATTCAATGATACTCTGAAATCTGCAACACGTTATTAGCCATCAATACACTGCCCAATGTGGTTCTGTCATATAAAAATCACTATAATAACAAATACTTTTATATATACAAAATTACTGTACTTCTAAAATTATATAATTTGAGAACATAAAAGAAATTTATCAAAAGCACAATATATCTGTATTATCTGTCTAGTAACTAAGCATATTATCTCTCTAGTAACTAAGCATATTATCTGGTAACTAAGCATATAATCTCTAGTAACTAAGCATATATTTAGATATGAATACAGATTTGTTAACAAAACACGGATATTCGTCTTGTTTTCATGTAACGAATATCCCAATGAATGTACACCGAAATGTAAAGAAAAATAATTAATAAATACTGACAAATTTCTGCAGTTATTTGTTTCCTTTAAATCTCATTAGGGGGTTAAAATACCTGCAGCTGCTCTTATCCCGATCCTTCTTCACAGAACCCCAGGGTGAGCGGATACGAGGCTCAGAGCAGCAGATCTTAGGACCTGCATTAAAGGTGAAGGTCTTGTAGATCAGGCCCTGGGATCCGCCGTGCTATGCCTCCTATTAAGACGCCCCCGTGGCTCTGAAGGAGGTTCGGCTGTATTTTTGAGTATCAGGAGTAAGAACTAAAGGGACTGTAAACACTTTGAGATTGCAATATAAAATTATTAATTATGCATAGTTAAACTTTGCATTATACTTTCATTATTTATTTTGCACCGTTTCCCTGTAATTTAAATCCAAACGTGGATTTTCCAGTCTTGAAAACAGAAAGAGCACATGACTGACTTTACAAGCCTAATCTTTCCATGTATATTAATTACCCTAATTTACAGTTTATCTTATTCCGGTTGAAGCCAAACAACTGGCATTTTGTTACCATAATGACGGTTGTAAGTCCTGTCTTCACCAGACTAAAGTCCGAATTTGTTCCACCAGAAAATGAAAGGGGTGAGTGGAGATTGATCATTGAAAAGCAAGGTGTTAATCTAGTTTAATAATTTAACCTATTGGGAGGCTGTGGACAAATGCTGTAAATACAAGGTGTTTACTGTCACATTAAATATTGTTTTAAAGCAAAAAATACTGCTAACTTATTGTTATTTCTATTAATATCATTCATTTGTAAAGCTCTAGAGGCTTAGCAGTGAGTAAGACCAAAGTTGTAGAGGTTGTTTGATCTTGCACTATGGTTTTGGATGATAGTTATGACCAATTAGTGGGGATCTTGTTATGCATCTCTTTGAAATTATGGGTTTTCAAAAAGCATTAAAAATTGGAGGACTTACAGAGTAAAGAGTGCGATGGGTACAGTATGAAAATTCTATTACACAGGAGAGCATGGATGTAATGATGGTTTAGGCTAACAAAAGGCGTATTTATTAGTAGGATATTTACGTTTCAAATGTTTTTGGATAATCTCTTTCTCAAATAGGTTAAAAAAATATGTCAACTAAAAACAACCACTAAGGGTCGTGTGATCAAAAACTTGCTGCCATGGAGAGAAATCACACAAAATCTTTGGTGATTATTTTGAGCATTATATTGTAATATATGTTTCCTTCACATCCAGAACCTGCGTAGTGAAATAAACAGCTCTAAAACTAGAATTTGCCTTTCTAAATTTATTTGCGGGACCTTCAAGTACTGACAAGACTTCTTAAAGTAATCTCGGCAGACCAGAGAGCTTTAGAGAATTGGGCTCTTAAATTGAAATATAAATGAAAATAAGGAAGAATCAGTATGCATATTGTAACATGTTTCTTTCTGTGACATCACCCAATATACAAATAAATGCACACTATGAAATACTTTTTTTCAAAGTTGTCGATTTGTAATAATGAATTAAAGCACAGTATTTATCATCTCCAGTATTTATGTTTAAATTATTTTTATTAAAGGGCCATAATACCCAAATGTTTAAACACTTGAAAGTGATGCAGTATAGCTGTAAAAAGCTGACTAGAAAATATCACCTGAACATCTCTATGTAAAAAAGAAAGATATTTTACCTCAAAAGTTCCTCAGTAGCCACCTCCCATTGTAAAGGATTTCTAAGCAGCAAATTAGTATGTCTGTCCTGGGACAGCTGAAAGGATGAGCCTCGTGCACTCTCATATTATTTCACCAATCAGGTAAAGGAAGCTTACTATGAAATCTCATGAGAGTTAAGTCAAATCTCATGAGATCACAGTAAGAGTTCATGACCTCAGCACTGCTGATGCTGATTGGCTGCAGTTCATTTCTTTTTTTTTTTTACCTGTAGCTGGGAGTAGCTGAGTATAACTTTTTACACAGAACTTACTCTGCTGAGCTGAGGAGATTGTGAGGTAAAATATCTTCCTTTTTTACATAGAGATGCTCAGATGATATTTCCCTGTCAGCTTTTTACAGTTATACTGCATCAGTTTCAAGTGATTTAGCATATGAGTATTATGTCCCTTTAAGTTATAAGTGTGATCATCTCCAGTATTTAATTGTTCCTAACCAAAAAGATTTCTCTTCTCCTTTTGTCTTTGTGCCTGATGATCAAAAGCTTTCCAGTAGGCAGAAATATTGCACCAAAATGTTTTTTGAGCTTTAAAGTACTGTGCAAAAGTTTTAAGCAGGTGTGAAAAAAATGCTGTAAAGTAAGAAATGTTAATAGTTTATCAATTAACAAAATGCAAAGTTAGTGAACAGAAGAAAAATCTAAATTAAATCAATATTTGGTGTGACCTCCATTTTCCTTCAAAACAGCATCACATTTTAAAGGAACGTGGTCAGTAGGTTGCTCCAAACATCTTATTATTATCATTTATTTGTATAGCGCCGCCAAATTCCGTAGCGCTGGGTACAGTGATAGTGGTATACAATGACAACGATTTGTGATAAAATACAAAACATAACAAAACGAAACAAATGTAATTCAGGAGGAAAAGGACCCTGCTCCGAAGAATAAGTATTTTTGTAGTTTTTTGAGTAAGGAAGGGATGAATTCTGGAAATGTTGCGTAGGTGTGAACGACAGGATTTGGTAAGCGCTTGTATGTGTGGGTTGAATGTGAGTTCTGAGTCTAGTGTGACCCCAAGGCAGCGGACCTGGGGTGAAGTGTTGAGAATAGAGTCTCCAACCATCAGAGAAATGTCAGGTGTTGGATGTCTCGAAGAGGGGGGGATAAGAAGCAGCTCAGTTTTGGACAGATTGAGTTGGAGTTAGTGTGAAGACATCCAAGAGAAAATTGCAGAGAGGCAGTCAGAAATCTGGTTGAGTAAAGAGGGAGAGATATCAGGAGAGGAAAGATAGATTTGGGTATCATCAGCATATAGGTGGTACTGGAATCCAAAGGAGGCTATACGTTTTCCAAGGCAGGATGTATAAAGAGAGAAAAGCAAGTGGCCCAAGACAGAGCCTTGCGGTACCCCAACTGAGAGAGGCATAGGATCTCAAGATATGTTGTTAAAGGAAACTGAAAACGAGCGGTTTGAAAGATATGATGCAAACCAGGAGAGGGATGTGTCTCGGATGCCAAATGAATGTAGTATTTTTAGGAGGAGAGGATGGTCAACTGTGTCAAAAGCTGCGGACAGGTCAAGGAGAATTAGTAAGGAGTAATGGCCTTTTGCTTTAGCTGATAACAGGTCATTTGTTACTTTAGCAAGAGCGGTTTCTGTTGAGTGTTTAGGGCGGAAACCAGATTGTAGTGGATCAAGTAAGGAGTTAGTTGTGAGCCCCAAGGCAGAACATAGAGTGATCTGAGATGTCATCGCAGAAAATGCAGCATGTCTGCAGAAAGAACAGGAACTGTTAGCACTTTAACTTTTCAGTGTGGCTCCACATTAGGCTGTTCTTTTTAAACAGAGCTGTTCTCTGTATAAGTTTTCCTTAACACAGTGCACCCAGAGCAAAGTGCTGTTTGAAGACAACAGTCAAATATGCAGTAGTGCATTGATTGTTGTCTGGCTCTGAGATTTTTGCAAGCTCGTTCCCTAGCTTTTCACAGTCTGCAAAGCTGTTTTTCTCTGAATGTAAGATGTTTGTATGAGCAATGCACCTTTTTATTACTACATTTCTATGTTAGACTAAGAGAAAAGGAAATAATTTAATTCAAGAGACATTTTACAATTACTTTTTTTGTCTGCAGCTAATTTGCAATGCGATTTTCAACTACTGCACTAGATTACACAACTTTTAATATTGCTTTATTCTCCAGTTAACCCAACAAATTGCAATTGATCTGGTGCTTTAGTGTAACTGACAAATTAACAATTTCTCTTGTAAGGTGTATCCAGTCCACGGATCATCCATTACTTGTGGGATATTCTCATTCCCAACAGGAAGTTGCAAGAGGACACCCACAGCAGAGCTGTAATATAGCTCCTCCCCTAACTGTCATAGCCAGTCATTCTCTTGCAACTCTCAACAAGCAAGGACGTTGTAGGAGAGAGTGGTTAAATATAGCTAGTTTATTTTCTTCAATCAAAAGTTTGTTATTTTTAAATAGTACCGGAGTTGTGCTATTTTATCTCAGGCAGTAAATAGAAGAAGAATCTGCCTGAGGTTTCTATGATCTTAGCAGGTTGTAACTAAGATCCATTGCTGTTCTCACATATGTCTGAGGGGATTACACAGATGAGGTAACTTCAGTGAGAGAATGGCGTGCAGTTTATTCTGCTATCAGGTATGTGCAGTTATAATTTTTTCTAGAGATGGAAAACACTAGAAAATGCTGCTGATACCGGATTAATGTAAGTTAAGCCTGAATACAGTGATTTAATAACGACTGGTATCATGCTTACTCCCAGGGGTAATACCCTTATGATATTGCAATATAAAACGTTTGCTGGCATGTTTAATCGTTTTATATATGCTTTGGTGATAAAACTTTATTGGGGCCTAGTTTTTTCCACATGGCTGGCTTAAATTTTGACTGAGGCTTTCCACTGTTGTATTATAAAAGTTACAGTTGGTGCAGTTAAAATTACAAACTGTGACATCCAGCTTCCCTCAAAGGCCCTCTGAATGCTATAGGACATTTCTAAAGGGCCCAAAGGCTTTCCAAAGTCGTTTATTGGGGAAGGTAGGGCCACAGCTTGCTGTGGAAGTTGGTTGTGACTGTTAAAAAATGTCTATTTTGTTTTTTTGATCCGTTTTTTGAACTAAGGGGTTAATCATCCATTTGCAAGTGGGTGCAATGCTCTGTTAGCCTATTATACACACTGTAAAAATTTTGTTTGATTTACTGCATTTTTTCACTGTTTTTCAAATTCTGACAAAATTTGTTTCTTTTAAAGGCACAGTACCATTTTTTATATTTGCTTGTTAACTTGATTTAAAGTGTTTTCCAAGCTTGCTAGTCTCATTGCTAGTCTGTATAAACATGTCTGACAGAAGAAACTCCTTGTTTATTATGTTTAAAAGCCATGGTGGAACCCCCTCTTAGAATGTGTACCAAATGTACTGATTTCATTTTATGCAATAAAGATCATTTTCTGTCTTTAAAAAATTTATCACCAGAGGAATCTGACGAGGGGGAAGTTATGCCGACTAACTTTCCCCACGTGTCAGACCCTTTGACTCGCGCTTAAGGGACTCACGCTCAAATGGCGCCAAGTACATCTAGGGCGCCCATAGCATTTACTTTACAAGACATGGCGGCAGTCATGGATAATACACTGTAAGCGGTATTAGCCAGACTACCTGAATTTAGAGGTAAGCGAGATAGCTCTGGGGTGAGACAAAATGCAGAGCATACTGACGCTTTAAGAACCATGTCTGATACTGCCTCACAATATGCAGAAGATGAGGAAAGAGAGCTTCAGTCAGTGGGTGATGTTAATGACTCAGGAAAGATACCTGATTGTAATATTTGTACATTTAAATTTAAGCTTGAACACCTCCGCGTGTTGCTTAGGGAGGTTTTAGCTGCTCTGAATGACTGTGATACCATTGCAGTGCCAGAGAAATTGTGTAGACTGGATAAATACTTTGCAGTGCAGGTGTGTACTGATGTTTTTTCCAAATACCTAAAAGGTTTACAGAAATTATTAATAAGGAATGGGATAGACCAGGTGTGCCGTTCTCTTCCCCTCCTATTTTTAGAAAAATGTTTCCAATAGACACCACCACACGGGACTTATGGCAGACAATCCTTAAGGTGGAGGGATCAGTTTCTACGCTAGTAAAGCGTACTACTATCCCTGTCGAGGACAGTTGTGCTTTTTTTAGATCCAATGGATAAAAAATTAGGTTACCTTAAGAAAATATTTATCCTACAGCCCCTTGCATGCATTGCCCCTGTCACTGCTGCTGCGGCGTACTGGTTTGAGTCTCTGGAAGAGGCTTTACAGGTAGCGACTCCATTGGATGACATACTTGGCAAACTTAGAGCACTTAAGCTAGCCAATTCTTTTATTCTGATGCCATTGTTCATTTGACTAAACTAACGGCTAAGAATTCTGGTTTTGCTATACAGGCGCGCAGAGCGCTATGGCTTAGATCATGGTCAGCTGACGTGACTTCAAAATCTAAGCTACTTAACATTCCCTTCAAGGGGCAGACCCTATTCGGGCCTGGTTGAAGGAGATTATTGCTGATATTACTGGAGGAAAAGCTCATGCCCTTCCTCAGGACAGGTCCAAATCTAGGGCCAAACAGTCTAATTTTCGTGCCTTTCAAAACTTCAAGGCAGGTGCGGCATCAACTTCCTCTAATAATAAACAAGAGGGAACTTTTGCTCAATCCAAGATGGTCTGGAGACCAAACCTGACCTGGAAAAAAGGTAAGCAGGTAAAAAAGCCTGCTGCTGCCTCTAAGACAGCATGAAGGAACGGCCCCCTATCCGGGAACGGATCTAGTAGGGGGCAGACTTTCACTCTTCGCCCAGGCGTGGGCAAGAGATGTTCAAGATCCCTGGGTGTTGGAAATTATATCCCAGGGATATCTTCTGGACTTCAAAGCTTCCCCCCCAAAAGGGAGATTTCACCTTTCACAATAATCTGCACACCAGATAAAGAGAGAGGCATTCTTACACTGTGTACGAGACCTCCTAGTTATGGGAGTGATCCATCCAGTTCCAAAGGAGGAACAGGGACAGGGTTTTTACTCAAATCTGTTTGTGGTTCCCAAAAAAGAGGGAACCTTCAGACCAATTTTGGATCTAAAGATCTTAAACAAATTCCTCAAAGTTCCGTCGTTCAAGATGGAAACTATTCGTACTATCCTACCACTGATCCAGGAGGGTCAATATATGACTACAGTGGTTCTAAAAGATGCTTATCTTCACATTCCGATACACAAAGATCATCATCGGTTTCTCAGGTTTGCCTTCAAGACAGGCATTACCAGTTGTAGCTCTTCCCTTGGGATTAGCTACAGCCCCAAGAATCTTTACAAAGGTTCTAGGGTCGCTTATGGCGGTCCTAAGGCCGTGGGGCATAGCAGTAGCCCCTTATTTAGATGACATCCTGATACAGGCGTCAAAATTCCAAATTGCCAAGTCTCATACGGACGTAGTACTGGCATTTCTGAGGTCGCATGGGTGGAAAGTGAATGAGGAAAAGAGTTCTCTATCCCCACTCACAAGAGTTTCCTTTCTAGGGACTCTGATAGATTCTGTAGAAATGAAAATTCACCTGACGGAGTCCAGGTTATCAAAGCTTCTAAATTCCTGCCGGGTTCTTCATTCCATTCCGCGCCCTTCGGTGGTTCAGTGTATGGAAGTAATCGGCTTAATGGTAGCGGCAATGGACATAGTGCCGTTTGCACGCTTACATCTCAGACCGCTGCAACTATGCATGCTCAGTCAGTGGAACGGGGATTACACAGATTTGTCCCCTCAACTGAATCTGGACCAAGAGATTCTCTTCTCTGGTGGCTATCTCGGGTCTATCTGTCCAAAGGTATGACCTTTCGCAGGCCAGATTGGACAATTGTTATGACAGATGCCAGCCTTCTAGGTTGGGGTGCAGTCTGGAACTCCCTGAAGGCTCAGGGATCGTGGACTCAGGAGGAGTCTCTCCTTCCATTAAATATTCTGGAACTAAGAGCGATATTCAAGGCTCTTCAGGCTTGGCCTCAGTTAGCAACTCTGAGGTACATCAGATTTCAGTCGGACAACATCACGACTGTAGCTTACATCAACCATCAAGGGGGAACGAGAAGTTCCCTAGAGATGTTAGAAGTTTCAAAAATAATTTGCTGGGCAGATATTCACTCTTGCCACCTATCAGCTATCCATATCCCAGGTGTAGAGCACTGGGAGGCGGATTTACTAAGTCGTCAGACTTTTCATTCCTGGAGAGTGGGAACTCCATCCGGAGGTATTTGCACAACTGATTCATCGTTGGGGCAAACCAGAACTGGATCTCATGGCGTCTCGCCAGAACGCCAAGCTTCTGTGTTACGGATCCAGGTCCAGGGATCCCAAGGCGACACTGATAGATGCTCTAGCAGCGCCCTGGTCTTTCAACCTGGCTTATGTGTTTCCACCGTTTCCTCTGCTCCCTCGACTGATTGCCAAGATCAAGCAGGAGAGAGCATCAGTGATTCTGATAGCACCTGCGTGGCCATGCAGGACCTGGTATGCAGATCTAGTGGACATGTCATCCTTTCCACCATGGTCTCTGCCTCTGAAACAGGACCTTCTACTTCAGGGTCCTTTCAACCATCCAAATCTAATCTCTCTGAGGCTGATTGCCTGGAGATTGAACGCTTGATTTTATCAAAGCGTGGCTTCTCCGAGTCAGTTATTGATACCTTAAGACAGGCACGAAAGCCTGTCACCAGGAAAATTTACTATAGGGTATGGCGTAGATATCTTTATTGGTGTGAATCCAAGGGTTACTCATGGAGTAAGGTCAGGATTGCTAGGATATTATCTTTTCCCCAAGAAGGTTTGGAAAAAGGATTGTCAGCTAGTTAAGCGTCTGGCAGATGTTCCAGACGTTCAGGCATTTTGTCAGGCTTTAGTTAGAATCAAGCCTGTGTTTAAACCTGTTGCTCCACCATGGAGCTTAAACTTGGTTCTTAAGGTTCTTCAAGGAGTTCCGTTTGAACCTTTTCATTCCATAGGTATCAAGCTTTTATCTTGGAAAGTCCTTTTTTTTTTTTTTTTTTGGTAGCTATTTGCTCGGCTCGTAGAGCTCGTAGAGATTGTTGTTCCATCCTTGTGTTACACAATTTGGACGTGGTCCGTGCTTTAAAGTTTTTTACTTACAAGCTACTAAAGATTTTCGTCAAACATCTGCTTTGTTTGTTGTCTACTCTGGACAGAGGAGAGGTCAAAAGGCTTCGGCAACCTCTTTTTCTTTTTGACTAAGAAGCTTAATCCGCTTAGCCTAGGAGACTGCTGGACAGCAGCCTCCTGAAAGGATTACAGCTCATTCCACTAGAGCTGTGGCTTCCACTTGGGCCTTTAAAAATGAGGCTTCTTTTGATCAGATTTGCAAGGTGACGACTTGGTCTTCGCTTCATAATTTTTAAAAATTTTACAAATTTGATACTTTTGCTTCTTCGGAGGCTATATTTTGGAGAAAGGTTTTACAGTCAGTGGTTCCTTCCACTTAAGTTCCTGCCTTGTCCCTCCCTTCATCCGTGTACTTTAGCTTTGGTATTGGTATCCCACAAGTAATGGATGATCCGTGGACTGGATACACCTTACAAGAGAAAACACAATTTATGCTTACCTGATAAATTTATTTCTCTTGTGGTGTATCCAGTCCACGGCCCGCCCTGTCATTTTAAGGCAGGTATTTTTTAAATTTAAACTACAGTAACCACTGCACCCTATGGTTCCTCCTTTCTCGGCTTGTTTTCGGTCGAATGACTGGCTATGACAGTTAGGGGAGGAGCTATATTACAGCTCTGCTGTGGGTGTCCTCTTGCAACTTCCTGTTGGGATTGAGAATATCCCACAAGTAATGGATGATCCGTGGACTGGATACACCACAAGAGAAATAAATTTATCAGGTAAGCATAAATTGTGTTTTTATTTAATAATGACCTGCAGAAATTTTTTTACTAAAAAAAAAATCTCATCACAGAAAGTGAAGAGAAGTTCTGTCTCTGGGGTTGTGAGAAATTGAGTTAGCCAATTATAGACTAGTCGTTTCAATAATTTTGAAGCAAAGGGAAGTAAGGAGACTGATCAATAGTTAGAAGGCATGGTGGGGTCAAACGAGGGCTTTTTTAGGATTGGTATGATTGACGCATGCTTGAATGTGTCAGGAATTGTGCAAGCGGTGAGAAATTGGTTAAAGAGATGAGCTAGGGTAGGGGTTAGTGAAGCAGAGAGAGAGGGAATAAGTCGTGAAGGAATAGGGTCAAGTGGGCAGGTTGTGAGATGAGCCAAGGATAGGAGTGCAGAGACTTCTTCCTCTGTTACAGGTTGGAAGTAGCATAGGTTTTTGCTATTAGAAGGGGTGGGTAGGATTGCTGGGTTTGAGGGGTGTGAGGTGCAGATCTCTTTTCTAATGGTGTCAATTTTATTTTTCAAGTGATCAGCAATAATTTGAGCAGTGAGGTTGGTAGTGGGCGGGGGGCAGGCAGACGTATAAGGGAGTTAAAGGTTGAGAAAAGTTTTCTGGGGTTGGATGCGTGAGATGACACAAGGGAGGAGAAATAGATTTGTTTGGCCAGGCTGAGCGCAAAGTTGTAGGACTTAAGGGTGAATTTATAATGTTGGAAATCAGCACAGGTGCGTGATTTCCTCCACTGCCGTTCAGCAGCCCGTGAGCATCACTGAAGATATCTGGTCTGTTTAGTGTGCCACGGTTGCCATCAAGTGATTGATGTACGTCGAAGAGTGGAGGCTGCAGTTTTGTCAAGTGTTGATTTTAGTGCCGAATTATACTGTAGAGTCACGAGGTTTGGACAACAGAGGGATGAAATGTCAGAGAGCAGAGGACTCAGTTGAGTGGAAAAGTCTGTGAGATCCAAGTCATTTAAATTCCTGTAAGGTAGCAGTTTTTTGGGGGCTTGCAAAGATGTAGCAGGTAGAGTAAGAGAGAAAGTTTAGATGCTGGTCTGAGAGAGGAAAGGTGAAGTTAAGGGAGTTGGAAACAGCACAGAGATTTGTGAAGACCAGGTCTATGGAGTTGCCTTCACAGTGTGTTGGAGATGTTGTCCACTGGAACAGGCCTAAAGAGGTGGTAAGGGATAGAAGTTTAGAGGCAGCAGGCGTGTTAGGCTTATCAAGGGGTATGTTGAAGTCCCCTAAGATGAGAGAAGGGACATTACAAGAGAGAAAATGTGGAAGCCAGGCTTCAAAGTGGTCCAGAAATTGTGATGCTGGGCCAGGGGGCCGATAGATAACTGCAACACGAAGAGCTATAGGGGAGAAGAGGCAGATAGCGTGAACTTCATAAGATGAGAAGGAAAGAGAGGGGGGTAAAGGAATGCAGTGAAAGGTACTGTGTGGAGACTGTGTTGAAGAACTAACCACAGTTTGTCGGTGGATTTAGGCATTCTCAGTTGCATATAATCCCAGAAAGACTTGATGATGTTGAGATCTGGGCTCTGTGAGGGCCATACTATCATTTTCATGACTCCTTGTTCTTCTTTACACTGAAGATAGTTCTTAATGACTTTGACTGTATGTTTGGGGTTGTTGCCATTCTGCAGAATGGGGCCAATCCGATGCCTCCCTGATGGTATTGCAAAATGGATAAGTATCTGCCTGTACTTCTCAGCATTTAGGTGCCCATTAATTCTGATCAAATCTCCAACTGTTACTCTCATAGATGCAAATGTGTAAATAAAATTAATTAAATATAAAACACTGACAGTTATGCTGCTGATTTTTCTAGGCATAGATATTTGAAATACAACACATAGTAAAATACACCTTTTTGGATACTTTGCGCAAAATGTATCATAATTGCAGGTAGGCTTACCGGCAGAGAACCGCTCTCTTGTGAAAACCAGTTGTGTGAGAGCAAGGCATTTCAATCACATTGAATCAGTGAGTGTCAGGGTGATTAATCTCACAACTTCAGAAGTGGCGGAGAGGTGAGAGAAGCAGTTTATACGTCTTAAATTTGTGATTACTGGTTCACTTATACGAGCCTACTTTACAAAGCCTCAAAATTTAAGGATAAAGCTTAATACATTTTGCCCTTATTATATATAATCATGTCATTAATGGGACATACTATAACAGGGGTCCTCAATTGTGGCCCTCCAGAGGTTTTGGAAAACATTTCCCATGATGCTCAGCCAGCTGAAATGCTGGCTGAGCATCATGGGAAACGTAGTACCAAAACCTCCTTGATGACTCCTGTTCTATAAGATTTTTTTCCCCTTAATGTGTTTACAATGACTTGTTATACTAGCTGTAGAGGTTAAAATCAGACATGGGCCTGCCAAATGCAGAAGTAGGTGGCCCTTCATTGATTCCGGTTCTTTTCAGAGATGGATTTATGCTTGTGAAAAATATGAATACTACGATCTTTACAAATCCAGATTTTAGTGTGATGATTTTTCACAAGCATTAATCCGTCTCCGAAAAGAGCCAAAGTCAACGAGGGGCCACCTACTTCCACATTTGGTAGGTAAGGAAGCTGCCGATTTCCCATGTCTAGTTAAAATATATATTAAATTGTTCATTTAGGTATATTTTCGTATATGAAATAGCTGTCTCTGTCAACTGAAACCATAACCCAATGAAGTCAGCTGAGTTTCCAAGGAGAGCAGACCTCAGTTTATCTCTCTATATTTACAAAAAATCCTCCTTATCTTTTCCCTACTCAGTGAGACCAGTACTTAGGGCCTTGTGGTCTAAAGCTCTCCACTCTGGCGAGATGATCAAAGATGTCTCGTTAGTACTGTGAGGTTCTTAACATTTTTTATAAAGGTACATTTTTTTGCATGAAAGAAGTTTATCTAAGTAGGCAGAATTCTGCATGTAAAGGAGAGACATATAAATTACTAAATAATGCTCAAAAAAAGAAACCAAAGATTTCTCTCCTTTCTGATGAATTTTTGAGAAAAATAGAAAGCAAACGTTTTATTACCTCTCTGTCCAACTCCCTATTGGGAGCATTCATTTTTAATACCTGTTCTTGTTTACATAGCTTTTCTACAACCAGTACTTAAATTGTTAGTATAGATATGGACCCTGATAAAAACAGCTATTTCATATTACATAATAAAGGTAAAGGGGCTATTTGTAAACAATATAATACACTTCATCAGGTAAATTGATCATTCTGACACATATAAATAATAATATGTTAGCAATATTTCTTGTTTTAAAACAGTATTTAAAAGGACAGTAAACACCTATTTACAAAAAATTTCTGCAGTCTCCCAATAGGTTAACATATAAACTCTTATATAGACAAGTGTGCAAATTAGTATAAATTGGATGTTTACAAATTTGACATCCATAAAGTTTCCACTTGCTGTCTCCATAGTCAATAATTAAACAAGAGAAGAAAAAACAAAAGTACACTGTCCCTTTAAAGATATACACATATAATGTCAAGATATGCTAGTAAGTGCTGCTCAGTGCTAAAAAAAGTAGAATCTCAGGTCTTCTTTCATACACATGAAAGACTAACAATTGATTTAAAAAATGGTACGATCACATGAGAAAAAATTACTGTTTAACTTTAATATGATGCTTGAGGAAATCCTGTCTACACTAATGTATTAATCCTTATATCTCTGTATTATTTGGTTGACTGTGACAAGACACCAAATTTCTCTTTCTATGTATTTCTTTTCTAATATACTTTTGGGGCTCCTATAAGATTCCTGCTTGTGTTTAAATTTATTTAAAAAAAAAGCCAGTTAAAAATGTCAAATGTTTTAAGCATATGTATATACAGTACATTACAGGTTTTGTAGATATTAGACACAATAATAAAATGTAAGGTAATAGAGAATCTATTTTTATGCAAAATAAGTACAAAAATCTAGAACAAACCACATAAAGTTTATGACCAAGACCAAGGGCGAGATTACATATATACGGCGCAGGCTTCAGCGTAAGCACTGCAACCCGCGCCGCTCGTAATTTCACCTTGCACATTGGGGTATCCAATAAACCTGCCAGCAGTTCATAAAGTGCCGTAAGTCAGATAAACTAGCGATGTCCATTGTCCAATAATGAGCGTAAATACAAATGTTTAATCTCCCGTAAAAGTCTAACACGCCTCCCAAAAATAAGCCCGACATATAAAACCTCTACATCCGCAATCCCCCCTCTCACAACTAATAATAAATGTATTAACCCCTAAACTGACAAGCCCCCACAACGCAATATGCCTAATTAAACTATTAACCCCTTTATCTGCAATCAAACCCACACCGCAAGTAATCCCTAAATTATTAACCCCTAAATCCGCCAACCCCAACATCGTAAACTACCTTTTAAAACTATTAACACCTAATGTTAGACTTAGGTTTTTTTTAAGGGTTTTTTGGGGGGGTTGTTTTATTTAGATGAGGGATGGGCAGTAAAAGAGCTAAATGCCCTTTTAAGGGCAATGCCCAAACAAATGCCCTTTTCAGGGCAATGGGTAGTTTAGGTTTTTTAGTGTTAGCTTCTTTTATTTTTGGGGTTTTTTACTGTTAGGGGGGACTTTGTGTATTTTGATGTAAAAGAGCTGATTATCTTGGGGCAATGCGCTGCAAAAAATCCTTTTAAGGGCTACTGGTAGTTTATTCTTAGATTAGGGGTGTTTTTATTTATTTTTTATTATTATTTTCATAGGGATTTGGTATCATTTTTTAAAATTTGGTAATTTTGTTTTTTATTTTCTGTAATCTTAGATTTTTTTATTTTCTGTAATTGTAGCTTAAAGGGACAGTCTACACCAAAATTTAAATTTTGACTAGACCGTTCCTTTAATTTATACTTAGTTTATTTTTATTTTTAAACTAGTGTTAGTTTTTATTTTTTTTATTTTAATAGTAACTTTAGTATTTTGTAATTTAGGTAATTTGCGTACATTTAGGGGGTGTTAGGTTAGGGGGCTTAGTAATTTATTTATTTGTGTTGTGGGCTTTGGCGGATATAGCGGTTAATACACTTTCAGCCAGATTACGAGTTTTGCGTTATGGCTGGCTCGATAATAACTTTCAAGTTATTTCCACCTCAGCTTTAATAGCTCTGCTATTACAGGTTTTCCAAAAACCTGCGTTAGCGGGCAATATGGTTGCGTTGAGCTCCATACTGCACACAAATACCAGCGCTGCTTTGAGCTTATTTTACGTGCTTGTGCATGATTTCCCCATAGACATCAATGCAGAGAGCTGGCTAAAAAAAAGCCTAACACCTGCAATAAAGGAGCGTAAAGCTCTGTAACGCAGCCCCATTGATTCCTATGGGGAAAGAAAAGTTATGTTTACACCTAACACCCTAACATAAACCCAGAGTCTAAAAACCCCTAATCTGCCGCCCCCGACATCGCCAACACCTACATTACACTTATTAACCCCTAATCTGCTGCCCCAATGTCGCCGCAGCCTACATAAATTTATTAACCCCTAATCTGCCACCCACAACGTCGCCGCCACTATACTAAAGTTATTAACCCCTAAACCTATGGCCTCCCACATCACTAACACTAAATAAATATATTAACCCCTAAACATAACCCTAAGTCTAACCCTAACTTTAATATAATTAAAATAAATCTAAATAAAAATTACCATAATTACGTAACTAATTCCTATTTAAAACTAAATACTTACCTAAAAAATAAACCCTAAGCTAGCTACAATATAACTAATAGTTACAGTGTAGCTATCTTAGGTTTTATTTTTATTTCACAGCTAAGTTTGTATTTATTTTACTAACTAGCTAGTTAAAATAAATACAAATTTACCTGTAAAATAAAACCTAACCTGTCTTACACTTGGATGAAGACTTCTCCCGGCTTGATGAGGATGGTTGTCCGGTCTTCAAAAACTGTAAGTGGATCTTCGGGTGTTAGTGTTAGGTTTATTTAAGGGTTTATTGGGTGGGTTTTATTTTTAGATTAGGGGTTTGGGCAAAGAAAAAGATCTAAATGCCTTTAAGGGCAATGCCCATCCAAATGCCCTTTTCAGGCCAATGGGGAGCTTAGGTTTTTTAGATAGTATTTTATTTGGGGGGTTTGGTTGTGTGGGTGGTGGGTTTTACTGTTGGGGGGGTTGTTTGTATTTTTTTTTTTACAGGTAAAAGAGCTGATTTCTTTGGGGCAATGCCCCGCAAAAGGCCCTTTTAAGGGCTATTGGTAGTTTAGTTTAGGCTAGGGTTTTTTTATGGGGGGGGGGGGCTTTTTTATTTTGATAGGGCTATTAGAATAGGTGTAATTAGTTTAAATATTTGATAATTTCTTTTTTATTTTGTGTAATTTAGTGTTTAATTTTTTTTTGTAATTTAGTTAATTGTATTTAATGTAATTTATTTAATTGTAGTGTAATGTTAGGTGTTAGTGTAAGACAGGTTAGGTTTTTGTTTATAGGTAAATTTGTATTTATTTTAACTAGGTAGTTAGTAAATATTTAATAACTATTTACTAACTAATCTACCTAGTTAAAGTAAATACAAACTTAGCTGTGAAATAAAAATAAAACCTAAGATAGCTACAATGTAACTATTAGTTATATTGTAGCTAGCTTATGGTTTATTTTACAGGTAATTATTTAGTTTTAAATAGGAATTTTTTAGTTAAAGGGACACTGAACCCAAATGTTTTCTTTCGTGATTCAGATAGAGCATGCAATTTTGAGCAACATTCTAATTTACTCCTATTATCAAATTTTCTTCGTTCTCTTGCTATCTTTATTGGAAAAAGAAAGTCAAGAACCTTGGACAGCACTTGTTTATTGGTGGATGTATGTATCCACCAATCGGCAAGAACAACCCAGGTTGTTCACCAAAATTCAAATAAAGATACCAAGAGGATGTAGTACATTTGCTAATAGGAGTAAATTAGAAAGTTGCTTAAAATTGCATGCTCTATCTGAATCACAAACGAAAGATTTTGGGTTCAGTGTCCCTTTAATGATAGTAATTTTTATTTAGATTTATTTTAATTATATTAATGTTAGGTGTGTTAGGGTTAGTGGCGGCGGTGACGTTGGGGGTGGCAGATTAGGGGTTAATAATATTTAACTAGTGTTTGCGATGCAGGAGTGCGGCGTTTTAGTGGTTAATATGTTTATTATAGTGGCGGTGATGTCCGGAGCGGCAGATTAGGGGTTAATCATTTTATTATAGTGTTTGTGATGCGGGGGGTCCTCGATTTAGGGGTTAATAGGTAGTTTATGGGTGTTAGTGTACTTTGTAACACTTTAGTTATGAGTTTTATGCTACAGTTTTATAGCGCAAAACCCATAACTACTGACTTTAGATGGCGGAACAAATCTTGTCGGTATAGGCTGTACTGCTCACTTTTTGGCCTCCCAGGCAAAACTCGTAATACTGGCACTATGGAAGTCCCATTGAAAAAGGACTTTTTGAAAGGTGCGGTAGTTACGTTGCGTTACAGCCAAAAAAGTGTGCTGTACAGCTATTCCTGCAAGACTCGTAATCGTAAAAGCAGTGTTATGAGGCCTTTTCACTCATTTGTCACAACAGAATTGTGAGCCCAGCCCAAATTATTTTTGTATTCAGGCCTTTTTTTATTGTTTGTTAATATTTACTAACCACACTTATCTTTATCAAACTTTTCACTTGATCTTCTCCAAATACCATTCTATCTACTCCCTCTTGCTTCAGATATTCTTGAAAGTCTAGTATATAAAAATGTATCTCACACCCTAACATCACATTATTTTCTTTACAGTCTAATATGTAGCTTTTGTCTTCAACACTTAACAGATGTTGCAGTGATTACTGTGATGAATGACCTGCTTACAGCAAAACCTAAAATTAATTTCTCTCTGTTATATATTATTGATCTATATGTGACCTCTGATGTGTTTGACTACACTCTCCCTCTACAAACCCTTCAATGTTTTGCCAATTGTGACACACCCCACCTATCTTTCTTTTTGTACATTCTGGGTCACATTCTCTGCCCTATACCCCTGTCTTTTGGGGTGCTGATAGGTAAATACCATTGTATTATCTGTATGTTCATGACATTCAAATCTACTTATCTGCATCTGATCTATTCTCCCCCACCCCTTGATGTAATATCCCTGTCCCTCACACTGTTTGAGAATACTTATTACTCCTATGCTCCATGCCCACTGCCTTGGGAGTCACCTTTTCATATGCTTCTTACATTCAGTACATAGCTAATTTCTGCTGGTTTTCTATTTAACACTCAAAGAAATCCCAGCTACGATTCAAATCCACTGTTTCATCATATCATATCTTGCCTTGCCTGTTGCAACCCCATTCTCTCTTGTCTGCCATTTGTACACTTCACACTCCATCATGAATGCATCTGCAAGACTTGTCTTCCTTATACATTGCTCCTTATCTGCTGCATCTATCACTCAATTCATCCAGTGACATACATTAGCCTAAAAAAAGAACGTTTACAGTTTAGAACCTACCAGCATTGTAACATTTTGCACACAGGCTATACTAGATCCTGTTGAGCTAGTAAAGGCTTTTACTTATCCAGGGCAAATGATGGTTGTTCATGAGAGACACATGCAGCAAATGGAAACCAAAATAGGAGATACTTTACAAGCCTTGTAGACTATCTCCCATATGCCAACCTTTACTTTCCTGCAACTTTATAAAATCCATGTCTCTGGTATATCACAGCTTCTGCTCTGTTTATAACATCTGCAACTTCACCTTTACCTTTATGTGAGCATCATTTTTTTATCCATCTTACAATCCAACCTACTAAAAAAATTCTTTGTTAGTTTACTATCAAGATATTTTGCATCCCATTAGAGAAGAATAGCCTATCTCATTATTTCTATACTGTCCAGGTATCACTAGTCTGGGCTTTTGTGCCATTTGCAATAATGTACTCTGCTCATTGAGTAACAATTATTCATGGATTAATTTAAACTGTTATTTAATGCACCTAGTAAAATCTCCTCTAAAGGATTAAAACACTAGAAAATAATGTAATTTAGTACCTTATCATTAGAAAATATCTTGGGTGATAGTTTACTTATTCTATCATCTGAAAAATGGCTTTTGAGAGAATCAGTAGTTTATTTATTTTTACATAAATTAGTCCAATATCTTTCAGGCATTTGTGCCTTGTCTTTGATTAGACCTGTTTTATCACAATTGTGCTAATTTAAAATATATGAGATCTTTCTATACTTTTATAGCACCCAGTGTCCAAAAATGCATAGATTTAAATCACTGTTTCCACTTGTACTATATAACTAGGCACTTCTCTTTTCAGAAAATGGGAAACACTGACTTGCAGGGCCATGCATCTGCTACTGAAAAAAGGGCAGTTTGGTGCCTTTTTAGGAGCATCTGTTAGGTCAGACTATTTATATGTAAAATAATGAAGACAGGAGCACCAGTAGCCGATAAACTTCTTTATTCCAAAAGGATGGGTTTTGCTGTTCACATAACTTATAGAAAGCTAAAAAAGCAGGAGTGTTGATGGGTAGCCCCCGTTACCCGCTGACACGTTTCAGCATTAAGCCGTAATCGTAGCCTCGTAGACTATTTATATGATTTTTTTTCTCTCATCTACAAGTTATGATTATCTTGTTAGCCTGTGAGCATATATACTTTTTATTGACTCTATGGGACAGCAGGTGGAAACTTCATAGATGTCCAATTTGTAAACATCTAGTTTATATTAATTTACACACTTGTCTGTATAAGCTGTAAAAGACAAAATGGTGCAGGACTGAATCTTCGAACAATGTTCTATAATTATCTAAGATTAGACTTTTTCTAACTAAAATTTTAGTATTCAATATTATTCATTCTTCTTCAGCTGTGGTTGTATTGGGGTACCCATGACTTCAGTGATAATACAGTCATATATTCAATAACAGAATAAAATTCTTGCTTTCCACCACATTAAAATACATGTATATCTGGCTTAATATAGCAAAGTAACAAATTTCACTGCCAGCCATATATCCAAGCCTGATGCTTAATGTTCACTTCCTTTACAATTTAAAGATTTTGCCCATATAATATTTCCATGTTAGAATGTTCACACTTGGAATGCAAAAATTAGAATTCTGATTATCCTAGCTTTGTGAAGGAATAAACTAGTTTTTATTAAAGAGATAGAGACAAATATTTTGCTTAACCTTTTCTTTTTACTGCTCACAGCACTTAAAAGCAATATAAACATTAACAGAAAAACACAGTAAACCAAGAACACGGGTAATAAATAGACCAATGAAAGAAAGCCCTGAGTGGTCAAACAAAAAAAGTGGCCAATGAGAGTAGTCCAAATATCCATAAAGAGTCCAGAAAGTCTGTAATCCTCCTCTTTAATCTTTGATGCTGAACACCGATGAAAAGTTCCAATCAGAGAAAATTTGAAATCCAACGAAGATAACTACCAACAAAAGGAACATCAAGAAAAACGAAAACTTGATAGTAGATGTGAAGATCCTGTCTTTGAAGCTTAGTCGAGAAGAAAAATCCAAACTGTTAAGATGATGCTCAGAAGATGAAGGGAATTGTTGAATCAAATCAAGCTGATTCTGTGTCTTAGATTCCTGGATTGGGAAGAAGGGAAGCTGGAAAATATAAACAGTATGTTATAATAAATGTAAATATATGCATTCCATCCTAAAAGGTGAGGGAGGGAAAATATTCGTTTGTCTCTTTAATAAAATCTAGATTATTCCTTCACAAAGCTAGGATAATTGGAATTTTATTACAAGGACAGAGACTTCATATTTTGCTAGTTCAAAGCCAAATAGGTCATGATATCAAAAGAGTAGGAATATTGTGAATAGGCTTAAAATAAAATTGGTGAAAAATAGAATCAGAGGACCAATCCGCTGCATTCAAGATCTCCTGAGGAGAACAAGAATTAGAAAAAGCTTTTGAAGCTGCAGCACCTCTGATGGAATGGGGAGAGAAAAAATCATCTACACCTGATTGAATCTTGACCCACTTAACCCATCTAGTGATGGTAGTAGAGGAGACAGGAAGATGAGGATGAGTAAATTAAATCAAAAGTTAAGGGAGGTGTAGAATTTCTGAAAGAAGCAGTTCTACGTTCATACTTTGAGACACAAAACAACACATAAATGAGGAAAATCAGAAAAATAAGGATAGAATAAAGAGAAGTAGTAGTTTTGATTCTTCGAGAAAGAGAGAAAAAATAACACCTTTAGGAGAGAACATTTATTTAACATCTATGGCTTTAACATCAGATACCCTTTTGCAAGAAAGTAAAGATAAGAGTAGCTAATTTTGCTGAAAGCTGTTTAAGAGAGAGACTAGAATTTTCAGGCCATTTGGAGAAGAGGGAAAAAATCAAGTTAACATCCCAAAAATGAGAATATTTATAAATTCACCACTTCACTTATAGGAGCTGAAAAGGGATCCAGATGTCGTTGATCGCGCTAGCTAGACTATTTCTTCCATGAAGAGACGTAACACTTTTTAGTTCCTGGAGACCAAGAGTCTTGTAACAGATTTTTTGCTTCAGAAGAAAGTCCTTCGATTGACCAGGAACCCCTAAAATTGTCCATGCAATGAGATTGAGAGAACTTATTCTGACAAGATTGTGAAAATCTCCTATGTGATTTGAAAGGATGTCTATTTGATGAGGAAGCAGAAGAGGTGTAAGGAAGGACATCTTTAGAAGAGATGGGTACCAGGGTTGACAAGTCCACCAAGGGGTTATCAGAACTAGGGAAATCTGTTAACTCATGATCTTGGCAATCGTTCGAATGATCATGGAGAAAGGGGGAAAGGCATAAGCTCCCTTGATTGGCCAATTCTGAAAAAAAGGCATCGGTGGATAGAGCTTCTGGATCCGGTCTCCAACTGTAAAAAGGTTTCAATTGAGATGAGATGCAAAATAGTCCAGACAAAAGGGGCCCCTCAAAGTTAGAATCTTGTGAAAAAGAAGAGGATTGAGTTTCCAGTCGCTTGAATCCAGCAGATACCTGGAACCCCAATCTGCTGCCACGTTCGCTAATCCTGTAATGTATTCTGCCTGAATGAAAATGTTCTGAGAAAGGCAATAATGTATAAAAATCCTTGGTCAAATTTGAGAGGGTTTTGGAATTGGTACTACCTCATTTGTTGATGTAACGGACTGCAGATATATTGTCCATCCTGAGACGAATGGTCAAGGGAGGTTTCAACTTGGAGAAGCTCCTCACTGCAAAGGATCCTGCTAAAAGCTCCAAATTGTTGATGTGTAATTGTTGTTCTTCCGATTACCATTTGTCTCTAGTGACCAGAGAACCGCATCTGGCTCCCCAATCTGTTTTGCTGGCATCGGATTCTATAATTAAATCCGGAGAATTGCCAAATATAGCTTTCCCATTCCAAGCAGAAATGTTGGAAAGCCACCACTGTAACTCTTCTCTGGCTTCTGAGGATAAAGAGATCATGTGAGAGTACGAGGCGTTGAAGGGCTCTATAATGAAGAGGGGCAGGATAGATAGCCTGAATGGAAGAAGAAAGCAACCCTATAATCCTGGCCAACAGTCTGATGGTGAAGGACTTCTTCTTTAAAAGAGAGGAAATTTTTTTCTTGATATTTGAAATCTTTTGTAAGGGAAGACTTAGATTAGAAAGTTTGGTGTCTATAGAAAACCCTAGAAAAATTAAATTATGAGATGGGGAAAGAACTGATTTGTTGAAGTTGATTAGGAAACCTAAATCTTGAAGAAGATTGATAGTGATAGATAAGTCAAGCAGGAGAGTAGCATGATCCTAATGCATAAGAAGGATGTCGTCCAAATAAATTATTAAACTAATCCCTCTAAATCAGAGCCAGGCTACAACAGGTTTTAGGATTTTTGTAATGCCCATGGAGCGGAGGATAGGCCTAAGGGAAGACAGGCAAACTGCCAAACTGAATCTTTCTAAAGGAAACAAAGGAATTTTCTGAAAGACTGATGTACAGGGACCGTCAAGTAAACGTCTGTCAAATCTAATCTTACCATCCAATCTCTGTCCAGCAGGCAATCCGTGAGAAGGTGAATACCCTCCATTTTGAAATGATTGTATTCTAAAAATTGGTTTAGATTTCTTAAATTTATGACTGGTCGCAGAGTTCCTTCTTTTTTCTTTACAAAGAACATGTTGGTTAAGAAAGAACTTTCTATTGATGGAGCTAGTTATATCGCATATTTTGAGCTAGATTGGAAAGTTCAGTGTCTAATAGGTTGGAATCTTGTAAAGAAAATCTTCTTGGGTCGGGTCTTTTGAGTTGAGAAGGAGGAAGAATGAAATTAAGATGGAGACCAGAAATAGTCTGAAGGACCCAAGGATCTAAAGTAATTTTTTCCCAGTTGTGAATAAAGTGTTTTAATCTTTCTCACACTCAATGTGGGGAAGAATTGGTAAAGGGAAGAGAGAGATTTACCTTGATATGGTCTTCTTTGGGCTCTGGAGCAAAAACCTCTGAAGTTCCATGTTCTAGCTCTTGATGGGAAGAAAGTTGTGAGTGAGGAAGAAGGAGGAGGATAGTTTTGAAATTGAGCCCTGGGGACAAATGTACGACCGGGAAAACAGCCTCTCCCTTTTCCAGCCCTGTCAAATTTTTTTTGAGAAGGATAAAAAAATCTTTTTAGTATTTAATTTTATTGAGAGAATTAAATTAATTCACGTAATTATTCAATTCTTTAAGGCCATGTTCGCCAAAAAGGAGACCATTAGCCAAAGGGCCCATCTCTGTCAGGGCAATGTCTTGAATTTTTGGGTCAATATGTCTTAGAACCAACCTACGTCTCTGAGTGGCAATAGATGTCTTTGCATCACCAATTAAATACACATCCAGCTGAAGCCATTCACTAACTATATAAGGATCTAGGGAAGCTTCTTTAGAGATAGCTTTTTCTCTTGTTAAGTGTATCCAGTCCACGGATCATCCATTACTTATGGAATATATTCTCCTTCCCAACAGGAAGTTGCAAGAGTCCACCCACAGCAAAGCTGCTATATAGCTCCTCCCCTAACTGCCATATTCAGTCATTCTCTTGCAAGCCTCAACATAGATAGGAGGTCGTGAGAGTCTGTGGTGCTTTCTACTTAGTTTATTCTTCAATCAAAAGTTTGTTATTTTTAAATGGCACCGGAGTGTGCTGTTTATCTCAGGCAGTATTTGGAAGAAGAATCTGCCTGCGTTTTTCTATGATCTTAGCAGACGTAACTAAGATCCATTTGCTGTTCTCACACATTCTGAGGAGTGAGGTACTTCAGAGGGGGAATGGCGTGCAGGTTTTCCTGCAGATAAGGTATGTGCAGTAAAATATTTTTCTAGGAATGGAATTGACTAAGAAAATACTGCTGATACCGAAGTAATGTAAGTAAAGCCTTAAATGCAGCGATAGCGACTGGTATCAGGCTTATTAATAGAGATACATACTCTTATAAAAATGTGTTTTAAAACGTTTGCTGGCATGTTTAATCGTTTTTTAACGTACATTGGTGATAACACTGTAATGTTGGTATAGCCTTAAATGCAGTAAAAGCGACTGGTATCAGGCTTATTAATAGAGATACATACTCTTGTAAAAATGTGTTTTAAAATGTTTGCTGGCATGTTTAATCGTTTTTTAACATATGTTTGGTGATAAAACTTATTGGGGCCTAAGTTTTTTCCACATGGCTGGCTTAAATTTTGCATAGAAACAGTTAACTGAAGCTTTCCACTGTTGGCTGTGGCAGTTTGTTGTGTCTGTTTTTAAAAACGTCTATGTCGTTTTTTTGATCTGTTTTTTGCATTAAGGGGTTAATCATCCATTTGCAAGTGGGTGCAATGCTCTGTTACCTTATTACATGTACTGTAAAAATTTCGTTTGTTTTACTGCCTTTTTTTTCACTGTTTTTCAAATTTTGACAAAATTTGTTTCTCTTAAAGGCACAGTAACGTTTTATATATTTGCTTGTTAACTTGATTTAAAGTGTTTTCCAAGCTTACTAGTCTCATTATTAGTCTGTTCTAACATGTCTAACATAGAGGAAGCTCTGTGTTCATTATGTTTTAAAGCCATGGTGGAACCCCATCTTAGAATGTGTACCAGATGTACTGATTTCATGTTAAACAATAAAGATCATTTTTTGTCTTTAAAAACATTATCACCAGAGGATTCTGTCGTGGGGGTAGTTATGCCGACTAACTCTCCCCACGTGTCAGACCTTTTGACTCCCGCTTTAGGGACTCACTCTCAAATGGCGCCAAGTACATCAAGGGCACCCATAGCGTTTCTTTTACCAGGGGATTCTGTCGAGGGGAAAGTTATGCCGACTAACTCTCCCCACGTGTCAGACCCTTCGACTCCCGCTT
Source organism: Bombina bombina (assembly GCF_027579735.1). Classification (NCBI taxonomy): domain Eukaryota; kingdom Metazoa; phylum Chordata; class Amphibia; order Anura; family Bombinatoridae; genus Bombina; species Bombina bombina. Next base: position 847,408,718 of record NC_069501.1, read on the forward strand.
CAGGCACTCACGCTCAAATGGCGCCAAGTACATCAAGGGCGCCCATAGCGTTTATTTTACAAGACATGGCAAAGGTGGTGAATAATATTCTGGCAGCAGTATTAGTCAGACTACCTGAAATTAAAGGAAAGCAGTTAGCTCTGGGGGTAGATACAGAGCATACAGACGCTTTAAGAACCATGTATGATACTACCTCACAATATGCTTAGTCTGTGGGTGATTTTTTTTTTTTTTTTTTTTTGACTCAGGGAAGATGATTTAACCTGATTCTGATATTTCTACATTTAAAATTTATGCTTGAGAACCTCCACTTGTTGCTCAGGGAGGCTTTGGCTGCTCTGAATGAATGTGTACAATCACAGGGCCAGAGAAATTGTGTAGACTGGATAAATAATATGCAGTGCCGGTGTGTACTGATGTTTTTCCAATACCTAAAGAGGTTTACTAAAAATTTTTTAATAAGGAATGGGATAGACCAGGTGTGCCGTTCTCTTCCCCTCCTATTTTTTAGAAGAATGTTTTCTAATAGTTACCACCACACGGGACTTCTGGCAGACAGTTCCTAAGGTGGAGAGAAGAGTTTCTACTCTAGCTAAGCGTACCACTACCTCTGACGAGGACAGTTGTGCTTTTTTGATCCAATGGATAAAAAATGTTTATTCAACAGGGTTTTATCCTGCAGCCCCTTGCATACATTGCTTCTGTCACTGCTGCTGCGGCGTTCTGGGTTGAGTCTCTTGATGAGGCTTTACAGTTAAGCGACTCCATTGGATGAATATATTTGACAAGCTTATGCTAGCCAATTCCTTTGTTTTCTGATGCCTTGTTCATTTGACTAGACTAACGGCTAAGAATTCTGTTTTTTACTATACTGGCGCGCAGAGCGCTATGGCTTATATCATGGTCAGCTGTCGTGACTTTAATAAATAAGCTACTTAACTTCCCTTCAAGGGGCAGACCCTATTCGGGCCTGGTTTGAAGGAGATTATTGCTTATATCACTGGAGGAAAAGGTCATGCCCTTCCTCAGGATAGGTCCAAATCAAGGGCCAAAAAAAAAAAAAAAAAAAAAAAAAAGGTCTAATTTTCGTGCCTTTTAAAATCTTCAGGGCAGGTGTGGCATCCTCTTCCTCTAAGGCAAAACAAGAGGGAATTTTTGCTCAGTCCAAGGCGGTCTGGAGACAATCGGACCTGGAACAAAGATAAGCAGGCCAAGGAGCCTGCTGCTGCCTCTAAGGCAGCATGAAGGAACGGACCCCTATCCGGTAACGGATCCTATAGGGGGCAGACTTTCATTCTTCGCCCAGGCGTGGGCAAGAGATGCCCAGGATCCCTAGGCATTGGAATTTATATCCCAGAGATATCTTCTGGATTTCAAAGATTCCCCCCCCAAAAAAGGGGAGATTTCGCCTTTCACAATTATCTGCAAACCAGATAAAGAAGGAGGCATTCTTACATTGTGTACGAGATCCATCCAGTTCCAAGAGAGGAACAGGGACAGAGTTTTTACTCAAATCTGTTTGTGGTTCCCACGGAGAGGGAACCTTCAGACCTATTTTGGATCTAAAGATCTTAAACAAATTCCTCAGAATTCCGTCATTTAAGATGAAAACTATTCGTACCATCTTAACTATGATCCAGGAGAGTCAATAGAGGACTACAATGGATTTGAAGGATGCTTATCCTCACATTGTGATGCATAAAGATCACCATCGTTTTTCAGGTTTGCCTTTCTAGACAGGCATTACCAGTTTGTAGCTCTTTCCTTTGGGATATCTACAGCCCCAAGAATCTTTATGGAGGTTCTGGGGTCGCTTTGGCGGTCCTTAGACCGCGGGGCATAGAAGTTAGAAGTGGCCCCTTATTTAGACGAGATCCTGATACAGGCGTCAAACATCCAAATTGCCCAGTCTCATACGGATGTAGTACTGGCATTTCTGAGATCACATGGGTGGAAAGTGAACAAGGAAAGAGTTCTCTATCCCCAATCTCAAGGGTTTCCCTCCTAGGGACTCTGATAGATTCTGTAGAAATGAAAATTTACCTGACGGAGTCCAGGTTGTCAAAGTTTCTAAATTTCTGCCGTGTTTTTTCATCCCATCCGCGCCCTTCGGTGGCTCAGTACATGAATGAAATCGGCTTAATGGTAGCGGCAAGGGACATAGTACCGTTTGCACGTCTACATTTCAGACCGCTGCAACTATGCATGCTCAGTCAGAGGAACGGGGATTACACAGATTTTTCCCCCTGTTAAACCTGGACCAAGAGACCAGAGATTCTCTTCTCTGGTGACTATGTCGGGTCCATCTGTCCAAGGGTATGACCTTCTGCAGGTCAGATGGGACAATTTTTACAATAGATGCCAGCCTTTTAGGTTGGGATGCAGTCTGGAACTCCCTGAAGGCTCAGGGATAGTGGACTTAGGAGGAGACCCTCCTTCTAATAAATATTCTGGAACTGGGAGTGATATTCCATGCTCTTCAGACTTGGCCTCAGTTAGCAACTCTGAGGTACATCATACTCAGTCGGACAATATACACGACTGTGGCTTACATCAGCCATCAAGGGGGAACAGAAGTTCCCTAGCGATGTTAGAAGTCTTACAATAATTCACTGGACAGAGACTCACTCTTGTCTATCAGCTATCCATATCCCAGGTGTTGAGAACTGGGAGGTGGATTTTCTAAGTCGTCAGACTTTTCTTCCGGGGGAGTGGGATTTCCTCCGGAGGTCAAGACCAAGCAGGAGAGGGCTTTGGTGTTTTTGACAGCGCCTGCGTAGCCACGCAGGACCTGGTATGCAGATCTGGTGGACATGTCATCCTTTCCATCACGGTCTCTGCTTCTGAGACAGGTCCCTCTACCTCAGGGTCCTTTCAACCATCTAAATAGAATCAATCTGAGATGGACTGCCTGGAGACTGAACGCTTGATGTTATCAAAGCATGGCTTCTCCGAGTCAGTCATTGATACCTTAATACAGACATGAAAGCCTGTCTCTAGGAAAATTGAACATAGATATGGTGTAAATATCTGATTGTTATGAATCCAAGGGTTACTCATGGAGTAAAGTCTGGATTCCCAGGATATTATCTTTTCTCCAAGATGTTTTTGAGAAAAGGGTTGTCAGCTAATTCCTTAAAAGGGGACAGATTTTTACTCTGTCTATTTTTTTGCACAAGCGTCTGGCAGGTATTCTAGACGTTCAGGCATTTGGTCAGGCTTTGGTTAGATCCAAGCCTGTGTTTAAAACTGTTGCTCCGCCATGGAGCTTAAACCTGATTCTTAAGGTTCTTCAAGAAGTTCCGTTTGAACCTTTTTTGTTCCATAGATATCAATCTTTATCTTGGAAAGTTCCTTTTGGGTAGCTAATTCCTCGACTCGTAGAGTCTCCAAGTTATCTGTGTTACAATGTGATTCTCCTTATCTGGTCCTTCGTACGGATAAGGTAGTCCTGCGTACCAACCTGGGTTTTTTCCTAAGGTGGTATCTAACAAGTACATCACTCAAGAGATAGTTGTTCCATGCTTGTATCCTAATCCTTCCTCAAAGAAGGAACGTCTATTACACAATATTGGACGTGGTTTGTGCTTTAAAGTTTTACTTACAAGCTACTACAGTTTTCATCAAACATTCACCTTGTTTGTTGTCTATTCTGGACAGAGGAGAGGTCAAAAGACTTCAGCAGCCTCTCTGTCTTTTTGGTTAAAAAGCATAATTCATTTAGCTTATGAGACTGCTGGACAGCAGCCTCCTGAAGGGATTACAGCTCATTCTACTAGAGCTGTGGTTTTCACTTGGGCCTTTTTTTTAAATGTGGCTTCTGTTGAACAGATTTACAAGACGGAGTCTTGGTCTGCGCTTCATACTTTTCAAATTTAACAAATTTGATACCTTGCTTCTTCGGAGGCTATTTTTGGGAGAAAGGGTTTTTTACAGGCAGTGGTAACTTCCGTTTAAGTACCTGCCTTGTCCCTCCCATCATCTGTGTACTTTAGCTTTGGTATTGGTATTCCATAAGTAATGGATGATCCGTGGACTGGATACACTTAACAAGAGAAAACATAATTTATGCTTACCTGATAAATTTATTTCTCTTGTAGTGTATCCAGTCCACGGCCCGCCCTGTCACTTTAAGGCAGGTAATTTTTTCATTTGAACTACAGTCACCACTGCACCCTATGGTTTTTCCTTTCTCTGCATGTTTTCGGTCGAATGACTGAATATGGCAGTTAGGGGAGGAGCTATATAGCAGCTTTGCTGTGGGTGGACTCTTGCAACTTCCTGTTGGGAAGGAGAATATATTCCATAAGTAATGGATGATCCGTGGACTGGATACACTACAAGAGAAATAAATTTATCAGGTAAGCATAAATTATGTTTTCTGAGAGTTCGAACTGCTTGGTAACTGGACCTAAGGTATCCAAAACTTTATCCTGGCAGGATTTGAGAAATCTATCTGGGCCTTTACGAAAGTTAAAATTTCTATTTCCTATGAATTTTAACAAATTGGTATCGATATCCGGAGTAACACGAGTGTTATTAGGGAGTATTCTTAGCATTTTTAGAAAGACATTTTCTAATATCATCGTCAAGAATTTTCGCCACCCTTTTTGAGGGTCTCCATTGAGAAGATCTGGGATGGAGAAGGTCAAATGGATCTAAGTATAATTGACCTTGGCTATCAATAAGTTTTAGGTTTAGAGTTATCACACTTTTTTCTCTTTTTTATCGAGAATCATCATCAGAAGATGAATCTGAGAAATCTGGTGTATATAAAAAATCCTCTGAAGTCTCAGCTTCACAACCCAGTTCCATATCGGAGTCAGATGACTCTATTGTAGAATCTTTGTCTACGTGACTTCTGCTTTTATTATTACAGGGTTAAACATCTATTTCTGATTCAGAGTCTGAAGAGATAATTTGTTTAGATTTTGCAGAAGATTTTGTGTCTGATCTAAGCAGAAATTTATTGCTTCTAATGAGGCCTTTAGAAGTTTTAACTTTAAACTGCTGAGATAAATGCTTGCTTTTTTATGTATATTAGGTTGAATGTCAGAGACAGACTGCATTACAGATTGCGGGCGCGATCCTATATAGATCGCAGTTTGTGGCGCAAGCGAGGGAACCCGCGTCGCCCGCAGTTTCAGCTCGCAACTTGAGCTATCCGATATATGTCGCCGTCAGATGCTAACGTGCCTTAAGTCTGATAAACCAGCGATGTCCAGAAATCTGCGCAAGTACAAATTTCTGGCGTCGCCAGTGACTTGCGGCACGTTAGAAACTGCCGGCGCCTAAAAAACCTGACTAAAAGTCTAAATTACCCGCACTGTCTAACACGCCTCCCTAACATAGCCCGACACATCTAACACGCCTCCCTAACATAGCCCGACACGTCTAACCCACTATCCGCTATCCCCCCTCACTATCCTAACAATAAAATATGTATTAACCCCTAAACCGCCGCTACCTAATAAAGTTATTAACCCCTAAACCGCCGCCAGCTATATTAAATCTATAACCCCCTAAAGTGAGCCCCTAACACCGCCGCCATCTACCTTACCTACCCCCTAAAGTGAGCCCCTACCCCGCCGCTATTTTAAAATTATTAACCCCTAATCTAATCCCCCTACCCCGCCGCCATCTATATTAAATTATTTAACCCCTAAAATACTAAACTATCCCTACCACTAAACCTAAGTCTAACCCTACAAATAGCCCTGAAAAGGGCTTTTTGCGTGGCATTGCCCCAAAGTAACAGCTCTTTTGCCAGCCCTTAAAAGGGCTTTTGGCGGGGCTTTGTCACAAAGTAAACTGCTCTTTTGCCTACAATCTACATCCCCCTACACCGCGGCCACCTATAATAAATGTATTAACCCCTAATCTAATCCCCCTACACCGCCGCCAGCTATATTAACTATATTAACCCTAATTATATTAGGGTTAATATAGTTAATATCGTTATTATATTATATATATTAACTATATTAACCCTAATTATATTAGGGTTGATATAGATAATATCGTTATTATATTATATATATATTAAGTATAATAACCCTATCTAACTCTAACATCCTAACTAAACTCTTATTAAAATAAATCTAATATTAATATTATTAATTAAAATATTCCTATTTAAATCTAAATACTTACCTATAAAATAAACCCTAAGATAGCTACAATGTAATTAATAATTACATTATAGCTATGTTAGGGTTTATATTTATTTTACAGGTAAATTGTTAATTATTTTAACTAGGTATAATAGCTATTAAATAGTTATTAACTATTTAATAGCTACCTAGTTAAAATAATTACCCAATTGCCTGTGAAATAAATCCTAACCTAAGTTACAAATACACCTACACTATCAATAAATTAAATAAACTACAAATATCTATCTAAAAATACAATTAAATAAACTAAACTAAATTACAAAAACAAACACTAAATTACAAAAAAAAAAGATTACAAGATTTTTAAGCTAATTACACCTATTCTAAGCCCCCTAATAAAATAATAAAGCCCCCCAAAATAAAAAAATTCCCTACCCTATTCTAAATTAAAACAAGTTCAAAGCTCTTTTACCTTACCAGCCCTTAAAAGGGCCTTTTGTGGGGGCATGCCCCAAAGAAAACTGCTCTTTTGCCTGCAAAAAAAAACACAATACCACCCCCCAACATTACAACCCACCACCCACATACCCCTAATCTAACCCAAACCCCCCTTAAATAAACCTAACACTACCCCCCCCTGAAGATCTCCCTACCTTGTATTCACCCCGCCGGGCAGAACTCCTGATCCGATCCGGGCGATGTGTTCCAGCAAGCGGCAGTGAAGTCTTCTTCCATCCGGGCGATGTCTTGAAGCAAGCGGCAGAGAAACTTCTTCCATCGGCGACGTCTTCAAGCAAATCGGCATCTTCAATATTCTTACTTCGCTCCTCCGCCGCGGAGCATCCTTCCGGCACGACGACTTCCCGACGAATGAGGTTCCTTTAAATGACGTCATCCAAGATGGCGTCCGTCGAATTCCGATTGGCTGATAGGATTCTATCAGCCAATCGGAATTAAGGTAGAAAAATATGATTGGCTGATTGTATCAGCCAATCAGATTCAAGTTCAATCTGATTGGCTGATTGGTTCAGCCAATCGGATTGAACTTGAATCTGATTGGCTGATTCAATCAGCCAATCAGATTTTTCTAACTTAATTCCGATTGGCTGATAGAATCCTATCAGCCAATCGGAATTCGGCGGACGCCATCTTGGATGACGTCATTTAAAGGTACCTCATTCGTCGTTCAGTCGTCGGCCGGGATGGATGCTCCGCAGTGGCGGAGCGAAGAAAGAAGATTGAAGATGCCGCTTCATGGAAGATGCTGCCGGAAGGAAGAAGACTTTGCTGCCGCTTGGAGGAAGACGTCGCCGGGAGGAAGAATTCTTCTTTGCCGCTTGGAGGAAGACATCGCCGGAGGAAGAATTCTTCTTTGCCGCTTGGAGCAAGACATTGCCCGGATCGGATGAGGAGTTCGGCCCGGTGTGGTGAAGACAAGGTAGGGAGATCTTCAGGGGGGTAGTGTTAGGCTTTTTTAAGGGGGGTTTTGGTGGGTTTAGAATAGGGGTATGTGGGTGGTGGGTTGTAATGGGGGGGGTATTGTATATGTTTTTAAATGCAAAAGAGCTGAATTCTTTGGGACATGCCCCACAAAAGGCCCTTTTAAGGGCTGGTAAGGTAAAGAGCTTTGAACTTTTTTTAATTTAGAATAGGGCAGGGAATTTTTTTTATTTTGGGGGGCTTTATTATTTTATTAGGGGGCTTAGAATAGGTGTAATTAGCTTAAAAATCTTGTAATCTTTTTTTTATTTTTTGTAATTTAGTGTTTGTTTTTTTGTAATTTAGTTTAGTTAATTTAATTGTATTTTTAGATAGATATTTGTAGTTTATTTAATTTATTGATAGTGTAGGTGTATTTGTAACTTAGGTTAGGATTTATTTTACAGGTAATTGGGTAATTATTTTAACTAGGTAGATATTAAATAGTTAATAACTATTTAATAGCTATTATACCTAGTTAAAATAATTAACAATTTACCTGTAAAATAAATATTAACCCTAACATAGCTACAATGTAATTATTAATTATATTGTAGCTATCTTAGGGTTTATTTTATAGGTAAGTATTTAGATTTAAATAGGAATATTTTAGTTTATAATATGAATTAGATAAATTTAATATAAATTTAGTTAGGGGTGTTAGGGTTAGATAGAGTTAATATAGTTAATATAAATACTATAGTAACTATATTAACCCTAATATAATTAGGGTTAATATAGTTAATATATATAATGTAATAACTATATTAACTATAATATACTTAGGGTTAATATAGATAATATAGCTGGCGGCGGGGTAGGTAGATTAAATTAGGGGTTAATAATTTTAATAGAGATGGCGGCGGTGTAAGGGGCTTACATTAGGGGTTAATAATATTAATATAGCGGACGGCGGTATAGGGGGATTAGATTAGGGCTTAATAATTTTTATATAGGTGGCGGCGGTGTAAGGGGTCAGATTAGGGAATAGATAAGGTAGATGGCGGCGGTTTTAGGGGCTCACAGTAGGGGGTTAGTTTATATAGATGGCGGTGGGGTCCGGGAGCGGCGGTTTAGGGGTTAATAACTTTATTAGGGATTTGGGGGGGGGGGGATCACGGTTGACAGGTAGATAGACATTGCGCATGCGTTAGGTGTTAGGTTTATTTTCTAGCTAGTTTAGGGAGTTACGGGGCTCCAATAGTCAGCGTAAGGCTTCTTACGGCTGCTTTTTGTGGCGAGGTGAAAATGGAGTAAGATTTCTCCATTTTCGCCACGTAAGTCCTTACGCTGCATATTGGATACCAAACTGCGCTGGTTTGGTATACCTGCCTATGGCCCAAAAAACTACGGGCGACGGCAGAAATATACGCGCGTAACTTCTAGGTTATGCCGTATATGTGATACCAAACTAGCGTAAATATTGGCGTCGCCGGCTTTTGCGGGCGACGGTTTTTATCGGATCGACCCCTGCATTTGCAAATTAAACTGCTGCTTTAAATTATCCATAGAACTTTGAATCATATTTTGGACAGATTTTTCTGATAAGGAATTCTCTTCAGACATTTTTAAGAATTTAAATTAATACCTCTAAATAATAAATATATATACTTCAGAATATAAATAAAACTAAATGTAGCATTAATATATATATATATATATATATATATATATATATATATATATATATATATAATTACAAGTTTCCAACTGATGGAAGGTCTGAGGAATGTCAGAGGTGGTCTGTGAGGTAACTGTGGGCGGGAAGAAGGCAGTGTAAAAGAGGGCATGGTTAAAGTCTGCCACTATGCTTAGCAATGTCTGATAGCCAGAGGAAAGGGAAAGGGGGAGAAAAACAAAAGTAGGTAAGGGAAACCAATATTAATAACTAACTAAGGATTGAGACAAAGAATAACCATGAAGAAATAGGCAATAAATAAAACGTTTTTGTAATAAAACAGTCTGGTAATAAAACAAGCTGGAGAAAAAAAAACTTTACCTAAAACAAAATAAAACTATAGTAGATAATAAAACAAAAAACGAAACAGAAGAATATCAATAACAAAATATTTATAAACTTTTAAAACAAACAATAATAAACTTTAATATAACTTTAATATAACAATGAAGTGAATATAGAAATGTGAACTTATCTCAATGAGCAGCAAAGAGAAAAGAGGAGGATTACAGACTTACTGGACTCTTTATGGATATTTGGACTACTCTCATTGGTCACTTTTTTGTTTAACCACTCAAGGCTTTCTTTCATTGCTTTATTACCTGTGTTCTTGGTTTACTGTTTTTTTCTGTTAATGTTTATATTGCTTTTAAGTGCTGTGAGCAGTAAAAAGAAAAGGTTAAGCAAAATATGAAGTCTCTGTCTTTGTAATAAAATCAGGAAAACCCATTTCTATTTTAATGGAGTTTTTTATTTATAATTTAAGCTTTATTTCAGTCTCTTTATCCCACTGTACTGGGTAGTTGATGGGGGACTTCATGTGACCTTCTGCTATGTTATTTATTATATCTCTGGCCTCAAAAAGGGAAGGAATCTACACTCGGCTCTCTCATCCTTACCGTCCAGTTTTTATGGGACAATTTGTACTTTTAACCATGTGCTATTTTATATCCTGGTATGGATAGTTATGAACTTTTAAAATAATGTGATGCTGAACAGGAATGAGCCATTTGAGTTGTTTTAATGACTACACAAGTATTTATCAGAAATAGGTAGGCAATTTTTCATGTTCTGCTTAAAGGGACAAGGGACACAAAACCCACATTTCCTCCATGGCATCAACATTTAAATATCTTCACACGTATGGTTCAGTATCTTTCACGCTTATTTTTTTCTATGAATGCTGCTACTGTACTTCAAGGGACACTGAACCCAACTTTTTTCTTTCATAATTCAGACAGAGCATGCAGTTTTAAGCAACTTTCTAATTTACTCCTATTATAAATGTGTCTTCATTCTCCTGCTATCTTTATTTGAAAAAGCAGGCATGTAAGCATAGGCCCATTTTTGGTTCAGCACCTGGGTAGCGCCTAGTGATTGGTAAATGTAGCCACCAATCATCAAGCACTACACAGGTGCGGAACCAAAAATCGTCCGGCCCCTATGCTTACATTCCTGCTTTTTCAAATAACGATAGCAAGAGAACAAAGACAAAGTTATAATAGGAGTAAATTAGAAAGTTGCTTAAAATTGCATGCTCTATCTGAATCATAAAAGAAAAAAATTGGGGTTTGTGTCCCTTTTAATTTTGGTTTCTGATAAGGAGTTAAGTGTGAATCAAGATATGGCAATAGGATGGATGAAACTGAAAAATCATTAATGATGAGCTCAATAGCAATTCTGGAAAAGGGACTTAGCTGCCTTAGTTATGTACTCTTGCCATGTAAGTATATGACTAAAAAGCATTGTATTGCAATAATCTTTATTATTAATTACTATATGCTTTTATCTCAACACTTTTTTTAAAGTTAATTGTTCATAGTATATTCAACAAAAATGAAGCCCAGTGATACTTATAACTGAGACATGTTGCTTGGAGAAATGCCTATTACATACTTTATATGGTTGATGGACCAAAGCAGGGCAGAGTCGAAAGTGAGTCACATAACTTCTACATATATGTTGGGCAATCAAAAGGAAAATATAACTCTGTGGTGTGGGAAATCAAGGGGTCAGTCTACTGCAGACATTTCATATGTTACAGAGACCGTAAATTGTAGGTAATTTGTGTGATTATGTTTTAAGGATTTGAAATATCCACACAATATTTAGTTTTAATGTTTAGAATTTCTACTGCATCTTGAATATTAAAATAAAATTTCTTTATTTTGTCTGTTGATGTTTTTGATGTTAACCAGTATTGATGTAAGATGTAAAAATACCTTTTGAACAATAATAGCAACACATGTCAACAATATTAAGTAATAATATGAAAAATTAAGGATGTTGTATAGTGAATATAGAAAAAACAAAGGAAGTGCCTCATGGTGTAGTATTTAACATCCAAAGTTAAATAAGTTGGTTGAAGACAGAATAGGAGCATATGTGTTGATTTCACAATTAAAGCATTTATTAAAACAAAGTGACGCGTTTCTCAGTGCTCAGCACTGTTTCTTCAGGCTCTCACTAGCAGTTTCTAAACATGTCCAGTTTTCAGATATAGGCGTTGCTTTGTTTAAATAAATGCTTTTATTGTGAAATAAACACATACGCCTGTTTTGTCTTCTACCAACCGGAGGAGTCTGAGGATCCCCTCTGCTGTTTTAGCGCTCATGATTTATTACATGTGAGCTGCCACTTTGGACTTTGAAGTTTAAGGTGTACACTTTGGATTTTAAATACTAAACCCTTAGGCGCCTCCTTTGTTTTTTCTGCTTTCTAGATGTGGTGTATGTCAAGCCTTTGTAGAAGTGGATGGCTTTGGTGGAGAATTTTAAAGAACATCACATATTGTGGACTTGTTTTGGTCTATAGGTCGACATACAGTATTTTAAATCAACAATAGGTAACTGTTGTGATCCTTCTGTTATTTTCTTGTATAGTGAATATAGATTGCGCGGAAAATAAATAGCTAGCAATAGGACTTGGGCAATGTTTGTATATCAGATTTTCTTTTTTTAAGTTAATTCTGAAAAGAATAGATTTTATTTATTCATTTAGTTTGTACAGTTCTACAGAGGGTCATAAGCAATTTGTTAGAACAACTTTCCGGAAAGCCTTGGAACCATTAAAAATAATTCATGGTTCAAACATAGGTACTATTCAATAAGATTATTGAAGCATTTAAAATACTGGAAAAAATACATATGAAATATTGTACATATGCTGAAACAGACAGTAGTGTTTACTATACATAAACTTTTCATTAAAGGGACATAAATGTCAAAATCATTTCATAATTCAGAGAGTACACTGTTTTTTTGGAATTATACAAGTACTTCTAAATGTACTTCCACTAACATATTTACTTCTTTATCTTGGGTTCCTTTGATAAAACTTATCTCCTCTCCATGAGCCCATACTGAGGTACATTCAGGAGTATACACGCAGCTTGTGCACTACATTTACAGCATTGTCTTAAACATAGTTGCAAACATTGCTCCCATACAGCAATGAAAGTTTAATTTTTATTTAATGAATAATTTGAGACAAATATAGTCTCAAGATAAGGGGGCGCTGTTACCTATAGAGTAACTGTGAATAGAATGAATATTATATATATATTTACAGTCGTATGCAAAAGTTTAGGCACCCCTGACAATTTCCATGATTTTCATTTATAAATAATTGGGTGTTTGGATCAGCAATTTCATTTTGATCTATCAGATAACTGAAGGACACAGTAATATTTCAGTAGTGAAATGAGGTTTATTGGATTAACAGAAAATGTGCAATATGCATCAAAACTAAATTAGGCAGGTGCATACATTTAGGCACCCTTGTCATTTTGTTGATTTAAATACTTGTAACTACCTAGCACTGATTAATTGGAACACACAATTGGTTTGGTGAGCCCATTAAGCCTTGAACTTCATAAACAAGGTATTTAAGGTGGCCAATTGCAAGTTGTTGTTCTCTTTGACTCTCCTCTGAAGAGTGGCAACATGGGGGCCTCAAAACAACTCTCAAATGACCTGAAAACAAAGATTGTTCAACATTATGTTTTAGGGGAAGGCTACAAAAACAGAATTTATGCTTACCTGATAAATTACTTTCTCCAACGGTGTGTCCGGTCCACGGCGTCATCCTTACTTGTGGGAATATCTCTTCCCCAACAGGAAATGGCAAAGAGTCCCAGCAAAGCTGGCCATATAGTCCCTCCTAGGCTCCGCCCACCCCAGTCATTCGACCGACGGACAGGAGGAAAAAGTAGGAGAAACCATATGGTGTCGTGGTGACTGTAGTTAGAGAAAATAATTCATCAGACCTGATTAAAAAACCAGGGCGGGCTGTGGACCGGACACACCGTTGGAGAAAGTAATTTATCAGGTAAGCATAAATTCTGTTTTCTCCAACATTGGTGTGTCCGGTCCACGGCGTCATCCTTACTTGTGGGAACCAATACCAAAGCTTTAGGACACGGATGAAGGGAGGGAGCAAATCAGGTCACCTAAACGGAAGGCACCACGGCTTGCAAAACCTTTCTCCCAAAAATAGCCTCCGAAGAAGCAAAAATATCAAATTTGTAAAATTTGGCAAAAGTGTGCAGTGAAGACCAAGTCGCTGCCTTACATATCTGATCAACAGAAGCCTCATTCTTGAAGGCCCATGTGGAAGCTACAGCCCTAGTGGAGTGAGCTGTGATTCTTTCAAGAGGCTGCGGTCCGGCAGTCTCATAAGCCAATCGGATGATGCTTTTAAGCCAAAAAGAAAGAGAGGTAGAAGTTGCTTTTTGACCTCTCCTTTTACCAGAATAGACGACAAACAGAGAAGAAGTTTGTCTGAAGTCTTTCGTAGCTTCTAAGTAGAATTTTAGAGCACGGACTACATATAAATTGTGTAGCAAACGTTCCTTCTTTGAAACTGGATTCGGACACAAAGAAGGTACAACTATCTCCTGATTAATATTTTTGTTGGAAACAACCTTTGGTAGAAAACCAGGCTTAGTACGCAAAACAACCTTATCTGAATGGAACACCAGATAGGGTGGAGTACATTTTAGAGCAGATAACTCAGAAACTCTTCTAGCAGAAGAAATAGCAACCAAAAACAAAACTTTCCAAGATAACAACTTAATATCTACGGAATGTAAAGGTTCAAACGGAACCCCTTGAAGAACTGAAAGAACTAGATTTAAACACCAGGGAGGAGTCAAAGATCTGTAAACAGGCTTGATCCGAACCAAAGCCTGAACAAATGCTTGAACATGTGGCACAACTGCCAGTCGTTTGTGCAGTAGGACAGATAAAGCAGAAATCTGTCCCTTTAGAGAACTTGCAGATAATCCTTTATCCAAACCAGCTTGTAGAAAGGAAAGAATCCTAGGAATCTTTATCTTATTCCATGGGAATCCCTTGGATTCACACCAGCAGATATATCTTTTCCATATTTTATGGTAAATCTTTCTAGTTACCGGTTTTCTGGCTTGAACCAGAGTATCTATCACTGAATCTGAAAACCCACGCTTTGATAGAATCAAGTGTTCAATCTCCAAGCCGTCAGCTGGAGGGAGACCAGATTTGGATGGTCCTGTCTCAAAGGTAGCTTCCATGGTGGAACCGATGACATATTCACCAGGTCTGCATACCAAGTCCTGCGTGGCCACGCAGGAGCTATCAAGATCACCGAGGCCCTCTCCTGTTTGATCCTGGCTACCAGCCTGGGAATGAGAGGAAACGGTGGAAACACATAAGCTAGGTTGAAGGTCCAAGGCGCTACTAGTGCATCCACTAGAGTCGCCTTGGGATCCCTGGATCTGGACCCGTAGCAAGGAACCTTGAAGTTCTGACGGGACGCCATCAGATCCATATCTGGAATGCCCCATAGTTGCGTCAATTGGGCAAAGATCTCCGGGTGGAGTTCCCACTCCCCCGGATGGAATGTCTGACGACTCAAAAAATCCGCTTCCCAGTTTTCCACACCTGGAATGTGGATCGCAGATAGGTGGCAGGAGTGATTCTCCGCCCATTGTATGATTTTGGTCACTTCTTTCATCGCCAGGGAACTCCTTGTTCCCCCCTGATGATTGAGATACGCAACAGTCGTCATGTTGTCTGATTGGAATCTTATGAATCTAGACTTTGCTAGCTGAGGCCAAGCCCTGAGAGCATTGAATATCGCTCTTAGTTCCAGAATGTTTATCGGGAGAAGAGACTCTTCCCGAGACCACAGTCCCTGAGCTTTCAGGGATTCCCAGACCGCGCCCCAGCCCAATAGGCTGGCGTCGGTCGTGACGATGACCCACTCTGGACTGCGGAAGCTCATTCCCTGGGATAGGTGATCCTGGGTTAGCCACCAACGGAGTGAGTCTCTGGTCTTCTGATCTACTTGAATCACTGGAGACAAGTCTGTATAGTCCCCATTCCACTGTTTCAGCATGCACAGTTGTAATGGTCTTTGATGAATTCGCGCAAAAGGAACTATGTCCATTGCTGCAACCATCAATCCTACTACTTCCATGCACTGAGCTACGGAAGGACGAGGAATAGAATGAAGAACTTGACAAGCGTTTAGAAGTTTTGACTTTCTGACTTCTGTCAAGAAAATCCTCATTTCTAAGGAATCTATTATTGTTCCCAAGAAGGGAACTCTTGTCGACGGAGACAGGGAACTTTTTTCTATGTTCACCTTCCATCCGTGAGATCTGAGAAAGGCCAGAACGATGTCTGAGTGAGCCTTTGCCTTTGAAAGAGACGACGCTTGTACTAGAATGTCGTCCAAGTACGGTACTACTGCAATGCCCCTTGGTCTTAGAACCGCTAGAAGGGATCCGAGTACCTTTGTGAAAATCCTTGGAGCAGTGGCTAACCCGAATGGGAGGGCCACAAACTGGTAATGTTTGTCCAGAAAGGCGAACCTTAGGAACTGATGATGTTCTTTGTGGATAGGGATATGTAGATACGCATCCTTTAGATCCACGGTAGTCATAAATTGACCTTCCTGAATTGTGGGTAGAATCGTTCGAATGGTTTCCATCTTGAACGATGGTACTCTGAGAAATTTGTTTAGGATCTTTAAATCCAGGATTGGTCTGAAAGTTCCCTCTTTTTTGGGAACTACAAACAGATTTGAGTAAAAACCCATTCCTTGTTCCGCCGTTGGAACTGGGTGTATCACTCCCATCTTTAACAGGTCTTCTACACAATGTAAGAATGCCTGTCTCTTTATTTGGTTTGAGGATAAGTGAGACATGTGGAACCTTCCCCTTGGGGGTAGTTCCTTGAATTCCAGAAGATAACCCTGAGAAACTATTTCTAGCGTCCAGGGATCCTGAACATCTCTTGCCCAAGCCTGAGCAAAGAGAGAGAGTCTGCCCCCCACTAGATCCGGTCCCGGATCGGGGGCTACTCCTTCATGCTGTTTTGTTAGCAGCGGCAGGCTTCTTGGCCTGCTTACCCTTGTTCCAGCCTTGCATCAGTTTCCAGGCTGGTTTGGTCTGTGAGGTATTACCCTCTTGCTTAGAGGATGCAGAATTAGAGCCCGGTCCGTTCCTGAAATTACGAAAGGAACGAAAATTAGACTTATTCTTGGCTTTGAAAGGCCTATCTTGTGGGAGGGCGTGGCCCTTTCCCCCAGTGATGTCTGAGATAATCTCTTTCAATTCTGGCCCAAAGAGAGTTTTACCCTTGAAGGGGATATTAAGCAATTTTGTCTTGGATGATACATCCGCTGACCAAGACTTTAGCCAAAGCGATCTGCGCGCCACAATTGCAAACCCTGAATTTTTCGCCCCTAATCTAGCTATTTGCAAAGCGGCATCTAAAATAAAAGAGTTAGCCAACTTAAGTGCGTGAACTCTGTCCATAACCTCCTCATATGGAGTCTCTCTACTGAGCGACTTTTCTAGTTCCTCGGACCAGAACCACGCTGCTGTAGTGACAGGAACAATGCACGAAATGGGTTAAAGAAGGTAACCTTGCTGTACAAAAATCTTTTTAAGCAAACCCTCCAATTTTTTATCCATAGGATCTTTGAAAGCACAATTATCCTCGATAGGAATAGTAGTGCGCTTGTTTAGAGTAGAAACTGCCCCCTCGACCTTAGGGACTGTCTGCCATAAGTCCTTTCTGGGGTCGACCATAGGAAATAATTTCTTAAATATAGGAGGGGGAACAAAAGGTATGCCGGGCTTCTCCCATTCCTTATTCACTATATCCGCCACCCGCTTGGGTATAGGAAAAGCGTCGGGGTGCACCGGAACCTCTAGGAACTTATCCATCTTGCATAATTTTTCTGGAATGACCAGGTTGTCACAATCATCCAGAGTAGATAACACCTCCTTAAGCAGTGCGCGGAGATGTTCTAATTTAAATTTAAATGTCACAACATCAGGTTCAGCCTGTTGGGAAATTTTTCCTGAATCTGAAATTTCCCCATCTGACAAAACCTCCCTCATGGCCCCTTCAGATTGGTGTGAGGGTATGACAGAACAATTATCATCAGCGCCCTCCTGCTCTTCAGTGTTTAAAACAGAGCAATCGCTCTTTCTCTGATATGCAGGCATTTTGGATAAAATATTTGCTATGGAATTATCCATTACAGCCGTCAATTGTTGCATGGTAATAAGCATTGGCGCGCTAGAAGTACTAGGGGCCTCCTGCGTGGGCAAAACTGGTGTAGACACAGAAGGAAATGATGTAGAACCATGTCTACTCCCTTCATCTGATGAATCATCTTGGGCAACTTCATTATCTGTGACAGTACTGTCCTTACTTTGTTTGGACGCTTTGGCACAATTATCACATAATTTAGAAGGGGGAGACACATTGACTTTCATACATATAGAACATAGCTTATCTGAAGGCAGAGACATGTTAAACAGGCTTAAACTTGTCAGTAAAACACAAAAAACGTTTTAAAACAAAACCGTTACTGTCTCTTTAAATTTTAAACAGAGCACACTTTATTACTGAATATGTGAAAAAATATGAAGGAATTGTTCAAAATTTACCAAAATTTCACCACAGTGTCTTAAAGCATTAAAAGTATTGCACACCAATTTTCAGAGCTTTAACCCTTAAAATAACGAAACCGGAGCCGGTTACAGTTTTAACCCCTCTACAGTCCCAGCTACAGCCTTTGCTGCGACTCTACCAAGCCCAGAGGGGAATACGATACCAAATGACGCCTTCTAGGAACTTTTCCAACTATTTTCAGGTCCTCACACATGCATCTGCATGTCTTGCTCTCAAAAACAACTGCGCAGTAATGGCGCGAAAATGAGGCTCAGCCTACAACTGGGAAGGCCCTTCCTGACTGGAAAAGGTGTCTAACATAGTGCCTGACGTTAAAAAACGTTCCCCAAGTTTATAAGTGTGAAATACCAGCATAAACATGTATAAAATGCCCAAATAAAGCAATCGATTTTGCCCATAAAAGTGTCTACCAGTTTTATAGCCCATATTAAGCCCTTTATTCTGCTTGAGACTAAGAAAATGGCTTACCGGTCCCCATGAGGGGAAATGACAGCCTTCCAGCATTACACAGTCTTGTTAGAAATATGGCTAGTCATACCTTAAGCAGAAAAGTCTGCTAACTGTTTCCCCCAACTGAAGTTACTTCATCTCAACAGTCCTATGTGGAAACAGCAAAGGATTTTAGTTACTGTCTGCTAAAATCATCTTCCTCTCACAAACAGAATTCTTCATCTCTTTCTGTTTCAGAGTAAATAGTACATACCAGCACTATTTTAAAATAACAAACTCTTGATAGTAGAATAAAAAACTACAACTAAACACCACATACTCTTAACCATCTCCGTGGAGATGTTGCCTGTGCAACGGCAAAGAGAATGACTGGGGTGGGCGGAGCCTAGGAGGGACTATATGGCCAGCTTTGCTGGGACTCTTTGCCATTTCCTGTTGGGGAAGAGATATTCCCACAAGTAAGGATGACGCCGTGGACCGGACACACCAATGTTGGAGAAAAGCTATTGCAGAGATTTAAGCTGTCTGTGTCCACTGTGAGGAACATAGTGAGGAGACGGAAGACCACAGTCACAGTTCTTGTTAAGGCCAGAAGTAAAATATTGAAGAGGCAAAGGAAAAGGATTGTGAGAATGGTCAAAAACAGCCCACAGACCACCTCCAATGACCTACAACATCATCTTGCAGCAGATGGTGTCACTGTGCATCGTTCAACAATTCAGCGTATGGTAGAGTGATGCGGAAGAAGCCTTTTCTGCACAAACGCCACAAACAGAGTCGCTTGAGGTATGCCAACGCACATTTGGACAAGCCAGTTTCATTTTGGAAGAAGGTGCTGTGGACTGATGAAACAAAGATTGAGTTATTTGATCATAACAAGTGGCGTTATGCATGGCGGCAAAAGAACACAACGTTCCAAGACAAACACTTGCTAGCCACAGTAAAATGTGGTGGATGTTCCATCATGCTGTGGGGCTGTGTGGCCAGTGCCGGTACTGGGAATCTTGTTAAAGTTGAGGGTCACATGGATTCCACTCAATATCAGCAGATACTTGAGAATGATGTTGAGGAATCAGTCATGAAGTTGAAGTTACGCTGGAACTGGATATTTCAACAAGACAACGACCCAAAACACTGCTCAAAATCTACTCTGGCATTTATGCAGTGGAACAAGTACAATGTTCTGGAATGGCCATCCCAGTGCCCAGACCTGAATATCATTGAAAATCTGTGGGGGGGTTTGAAGCGGGCTGTCCATGCTCGGCAACCATCAAACCTAACTGAACTGTTGATGTTTTGCAAGGAGGAATCG
Source organism: Bombina bombina (assembly GCF_027579735.1). Lineage (NCBI taxonomy): Eukaryota > Metazoa > Chordata > Amphibia > Anura > Bombinatoridae > Bombina > Bombina bombina. The sequence continues at coordinate 847,428,728 of NC_069501.1, forward strand.
TCCAAAATACCTTCATCCAGAATCTAGACACTCATTGTAGGCAATAGGAAGCGTCTAGATGCTGTTATTTCTGCTAAAGGAGGCTCTACTAAATATTGATGCAATATTTCTGTTGGGGTGCCCAAATGTATGCACCCGTCTAATTTCGTTTTGCTGCATATTGCACATTTTCTGTTAATCCAATAAACCTAATTTCACTACTGAAATATTACTGTGTCTATTCTTTGCAAATGTCAGAATTTTTGTTTACAAACCATGCTGCTATATCTGCATGAACTGCTACATTCGGCCTACTCCTCTATTGCTTGCATTCAATTGTAATATACCCATGGCTTCATTCAATAATTTACACTGCACAAGATTCTCATAAACCGATGGGATTGGCCAGTTTTTCCTGTTTATGATCTGACATCTATTTTTGTTTGCTCCTTAGTAACTGGGGATGCCCAGTATGTTCTTTATGTATATGTTTGTTTGTATCTGTGTCTGACTATGGATCAGATTTAGGATGTTTTTCCTGCATTTATTTTTGTTCATTCATTAAACCTATTATACTTTATTGCCAATTTACTTGGAGTGCATAACTTCTTCACATAGATTCCTTATTAGTGCGGAGACAACCCTGATGTGAGTCTCTCACTGAAAGCCTCTTGATTCACATGGTAATTCACATATGCCAGGCAGGTCCCAACATCTCAGATCCCGTTGCGTGCCAGCAAAACCACATTCTCCAAATCGGGCTTCACACATGGAACGTCAGCCGGGACTTTGTATCACTGCACTATTACCAGGAGAGTGGCCAAAGCATATTGTTCCAATAAGGATATTCCTTTATCAGTGTTGAAACAATAGTGGCAAACAGAAACTCAATAAAAATGTTTTTAATAAAGCACCTGGAGGTGCTTTATTCTTGTGGGTAGAGCAGTAACACTGTGTATATATACACACACATACCAAAAAACAACAAGCATTCCATTAAGCATCTCCATTAAGCAAACTATATTTTTTAATAAGGTGCAACCAGTGTCTTCTTGCCATTATCACATAATTACACATAAGCAAGATCTCCAAATAAAACAATTGATTTCCTAGATTTTTTGGATTCCTAGACAGGATAATCTGCATATAAAACAACTATTGCTCACATCTAAAGCAGATATAATTATCTTTTACTACATATACATATGTTCTGGAAATAAAATTATCTGTCCAAATATGATTATTGTTTATTGGCCAGATTACAAGTTTTGTGTTATGAGCGACTTGGCAATAACTTGCAAGTTATTTCCACCGCTCACCTCCCTATAGCGCTGCTATTATAGGTTTGCAAAAACTTGGCGTTAGCAGGCAATATGGCACCGTTGAGCTCCATAACGCACACAAATACCAGCGCTACTTTGAGCTGGTTGTACGTGCTTGTGCATGATTTCCCCATAGACATTATGCAATCAGCCAATAGGATTGAGCTCGCATTCTATTGGCTGTTCCAATCAGCCAATAGAATGCAAGCTCAATCCTATTGGCTGATTGGATCAGCCAATAGGATTGAAGCTCAATCCTATTGGCTGATTGCATCAGCCAATATGATTTTTTACCTTTTAATTCCGATTGGCTGATAGAATCAGCCAATCAAAATTTAAGGGACGCCATCTTGGATGACGTCCCTTAAAGGAACCTTCATTCTTCAAGAGCCATCGACAGTAGAGGATGCTCCGCGCCAGATGTCTTGAAGATGGAGCCGCTCTGCGTCGGAAGGATGAAGATAGAAGATGCCGTCTGGATGAAGACTTCTGCCCGCCTGGAGGACCACTTCTTGCCACTTGGATGAAGACTTCTCCCGGCTTCATTGAGGACTTCTGCCCGCTTGGATGAAGACTTCTCCCGGCTTGATGAGGATGGATGTCCGGTCTTCAAAAACTGTAAGTGGATCTTCGGGGGTTAGTGTTAGGTTTTTGTAAGGGTTTATTGGGTGGGTTTTATTTTTAGATTAGGGTTTGGGCAATGGAAAAGAGCTAAATGCGCTTTTAAGGGCAATGCCCATCCAGGGCAATGGGGAGCTTAGTTTTTTTAAATAGGATTTTATTTGGGGGGTTTGGTTGTGTGGGTGGTGGGTTTTACTGTTGGGGGGTTGTTTGTATTTTTTTTTTTATAGGTAAAAGAGCTGATTTCTGTGGGTCAATGCCCTGCAAAAGGCCCTTTTAAGGGCTATTTGCAGTTTAGTTTAGGCTAGGGTTTTTTTTATATTTGTGGGGGGGGGGGATTTTATAGGGCTATTAGATTAGGTGTAATTAGTTTAAATATTTGATCATTTCTTTTTTATTTTGTGTAATTTAGTGTTTATTTTGTTTTGTAATTTAGTTAATTGTATTTAATTAATGTAAATGATTTGATTGTAGTGTAATGATAGGTGTTAGTGTAAGACAGGTTAGGTTTTATTTTATTTACTAACTAGTCTATCTAGTTAAAATAAATACAAACTTACCTGTAAAATAAAAATAAAACCTAAGATAGCTACAATGTAACTATTAGTTATATTGTAGCTACCTTAGGTTTTATTTCACAGTTAAGTATTTAGTTTTAAATAGGAATTTTTATTTAGATTTATTTTAATTATATTAAAGTTAGGGGTGTTAGGGTTAGACTTAGGGTTAGGTTTAGGGGTTAATAACTTTAGTATAGCGGCGGCGGTGACGTTGGGGGCTTCAGATTAGGGGTTAGTAATATTTAACTAGTGTTTGCGATGCGGGAGTGTGGCAGTTTAGGGGTTAATATGTTTATTATAGTGGCGGCGATGTCCGGAGTGGCAGATTAGGGGTTAACAAATGTATTTTAGTATTTGCGATGCGGGAGGGCCTCGGTTTAGGGGTTAATAGGTAGTTTATGGGTGTTAGTGTACTTTGTAACACTTTAGTTATGAGTTTTATGCTACAGCTTTGTAGGGTAAAACCCATAACTACTGACTTTAGATGGTGGTACGAATATTGACGGTATAGGCTGTACCGCTCACTTTTTGGCCTCCCAGGCAAAACTCGTAATTCCGGCGCTATGGAAGTCCCATAGAAAAAGGACTTTTTGAAATGTGCGGTAGTTACGTTGCATTACGGCCAAAAAGGTGTGCGGTACAGCTGTACCTGCAAGACTCATAATAGCAGCGGTAGTGAAAAAGCAGCATTATGAGGCTGTATGTTTTTAGTAGCAATTATACTCATTTTTGAGTGGATATAACTTTTCAACATTTATATTCTGGAAAATAAAAACAGGTCAATCTGTGTCTGGAGAAATTCAAGGTTGGGGGTACAAAAATAAAATACATATTATAGTCCATTGTCATCAAAACAGTAAGTCAAGTGGGTTAAAAAATCAGTTGTCAAGTGCCTTGTGTCTTAGCAGATGCTTTATAACCTGGCTACCAGTACATCCTAACAGGATGCATCTTCAGTAAGTAGATTAACCCTTGTATAACCAGTCCTTACATAGCAAATGGTACTATAAAAGTTGTCCTTTTAATTTAGTATTTATTATTCAGTCCCATCTGGCATTTTTTTTATCAACCCTTCTATATACAGTATATCTAGGATTACTTTAGCCCCTTCACTGCCAGGAATTTCTGGGAAAAACTTGCAGAAAGTATAGAGATTTTTTAGCATTTTTGCTATCACTTTGTTTAAACAGAATTAGAGTGTGTATGTTTTTTTATTTATTTACCTATTAAAACCATATATATTTTTAATGTAGAATACCGACAAAATGGTATATTTGATGCCATATTATTTGGACACCAGTTATGGTCATTGTTAGGTGTTATTTTCAGGGGGAAGAGTGTCAGTCAGGGCTTGACCTGGAACACACCATATCAGCTGGAAATGAAGGGGTTATTTGATAATCAGGATATCCCAGAGAAAAGAAATCAGACCACGCAGCAATCAGTCTAACATCTATTCCGTTTATTGAAAGATGAACAACACTTCTTATAGGCAGTCATGACAGCATATAGGGTTAACATGATGACACTTCATGACGGCGTCATTTTACACAGTGTTTGTCAGGAAAGAAGTAAGCCCATTATGATAATTAGGTAAAATAGAGTTTTGAGAATCAGTGTTTCTTATAACCATAATAAAAGTACATCTGGGCCCAAAGCAAGGCCGTGTGGGCATCTTATAGAGATAACAGCTTCCAGGCGCAACCTAGCTATACAGATATTCATAACATCTACATCTTTCCACTACATAATAACTGCTATAATAAAATGTTTCTTTAGACAAGATGGATGCCTAAGACTAAATGGCAACTAAAAACAAGATGACGTCGATAATGCTAACAATTCCTAACATACCACCCTTTTATTCTAACTGAATAACATAAAAATAGAAAAGCACAGAAAATCCTTTAACAACAATATGAGCCTAATACTTCTGTATAGCATAAATCTATGTGAGAATAATGTAGAGAAATGTATTCACATGTAGTGCTATAATTTTATAGGCCAATAGGGCACAATTTGTCACTGCACATAGGTGCAGCCTCTCCAATACTCTCTGTCTACCTCCCAGCATCCTCAAACTACTGGTCTATCTGCACAAAGACCCAACCAGCCCCTTATCTACCCCCAAACAATGCTGCATCTTAATTTCTCCACCTGCATTGCTAGCACCCCCAATATTTCCGACAGTCTCTTGCTCTGTATATTCTCCACAATGAAGCCTGACATGGGAACAGCACAAGTGTCTCTGGGTGGCCTCTGATCACTTTAAGAACAGTCTTTGTCCTCTTAGAGCTCCACCTTCCTCAGACACTCTGCTTCAATACCTTAGTCCATTTGCAGTAGGGGTGCTTATCCAGTGCAGGTAGATGCTGGAAGTCCGATGGTTTGCTCATAGGGTAGACAAGGAAAGCCAGTGGATCCCCATAGCAAGCAGACACTTGAGTCAGAAGGAGTCTAAGAGGGAAACAAAACAGCACAAGATGAGCACACACCCCAATACAGTCACAATTATGTCCAAATAAAACTTCTTTCACCTTTTTGTAAGCATCACCATTCCTTTAGCTTAACTTATCCTATGTCATTTAAAACCAGAAAAACATTGTGGATATATAATACAAACTAAATACATTGATAATGCTTTTACAGAGAATAACTCACAGCTTCAATATACAATTTAAATGATACTTCATGTATACTGAGCAAGTGAAAACTGCTAGACTTCATCAAGAGGCTGAATGGCTATGCTAAGTAACTTATGCTAAGTCCTGCCCTGCAAAAAAAATGAAAAATAAAAGTGAATAAAAATATTTTCTTTAAAATTGATTTCTTCACACTTTCTCTTGGAACTACTAAAAATAAAAGAACCTAGTGTTGCTTTATTCTGCAAAGCTACTATCTGTAATGTTTATAATTCTCCAACTATGATCTTAATAGTCAGCAGTCTCATCTGATATAAACACTACTAGTTTACTAATTATTTTATGCAACCTAAATTCTCTCGCACTCCTGTATGAGGAAAGAATACAATTTAAACATTATTAAAACTGCAAAATCTTTTAAAGGTAAACACATCTTTATGGTAAGATAATTCCTTTCATTGACAAACATCTGGAATTACAATATTCAAATTGCAGATACCATACCAGTTAATAAAAGGGAAAAATACATTTGCTTTCATAACACAGCTCCAATAAGAGCCATGGTAGGTAGAAAATGTACTACCAATATAACTATAATTATGCTACTCCCTAAACAAATATTTCTCTGTATAATTAATATAAATTTCTAGGTGAGACGTGTCCTCACTATGTTCCACAAGGGTGAAGGGTCTAAAATATTCTGATATATTGCAGCATTTTCTTTAAACTATAAATGTGCAAACATATTTTCTATACTCAGTGGGCCATTCAATAGGTTACCATAATGCAAGGTTTAGAGTTACACTTATCTAGAGGGTTACTTTGTTAAGTACATAAACTACAATGTGCACTAATACCAATAAGGCATACTTTTCTGCAGACAAAGCTATATGACTTCTTATAACTAATATGATCAACAAAAATAACACAATTACAAGAGAATACAAAACAAGCAATATAAGTAAACAAGTTAAAACAATACTCCCCTAATTTAACTGTGAATGACTCTGTAACAGCGTAACAGGTCCTCAATTCCAACAGGCAAGGCACAGTCCAGAAAAGGATAGTCTTTATGTTCTGAAGACACACATCCTAGGAAACAGTCATAGATTACCCAGAGTCCAGTTCTGGGACTTGTACCAGCATGCAAAGCAAAGAATGGATCCAAAGACTGTTCAGCAACTTTTACTGCAGTATGGTGGTTAAAACAAACTTGACAAAAGGTCTTTTATCTTCATTTTTCTTTTCTTCACCTAGGCACCAGGCATTTCTTTTTTTTTAAAGGCTTACTTGCATTCAATCTTCAATCTTTTGGAGAGTGCACTATAGAATTTTATCTGTACAGATTTTACCTAAATATGAAAAACTCAAAAATAATTTAGTTAGTATTTTTTACTCTCTGGATACAGCTTCATGATCTCATCCTGCAAATACAAATATTGTGTTAAGAACAAAATAGAAAAATAAAAACATTTTAGGTTCATTTTCTTACGTAAAACAATTACCCAAATCACATCAGGATACTCAGCAATACTCATCAATACTTAACCCTTTGTTTGCGTGAAACACCCCATGTGTCACGCAAACACAATATAACAGCAAACTAAAAGAAAATTCATGCACTCCACTCATGCAAGTAGTATACTATTCTTAACATCAGGCAAAATCAAATACACTTCAATATTCAATATTCCATTCATTCAGCACCCTACCACATGCATTCACTAAAAATAAAAACATAACATTCTCTGAGAAAACACTTAAAACCAACTGTCCATTACACAAAACAAAACATTAACAGCGAACACACAAACACCTAAGTACTATATTCTGGGAAAGGTAAGATAATAATGGTGTGATGAGAGCAGGATGTGATGTCACTAGTTTGGGGGCGGGGCTTAGGTCCAGTAGTCTGTGTCGCAGTTAGTTAGTACAATCAACCTGAATAGATGTATGTTTCTGTGTTCTGTAATAAAATAGAGTTGTACCATCATTGCTGTGTCCTGCATATGTCCTGCATCTCATGACATGGTGTCAGAAGTTCTGGCCTGCGCTTCTGTTCCTGATCGATGACAATGTCAAAGTTTACCCCACCTGAGCCTTTTGACTTCTCTCAGCCTGCAGCTTAGCCCACATGGCGTCAGCGGTTTCAGCGCTTCAGGATCACTTCCAAACTGAACAAGGAGAGTGGTGAAGTACAAGTTAATTCTCTTATATACTCTATGGGGAAAGATGTAGAGCCAATGTTCAATGCTTTTAATTTTCAAGAAGGGGAAGAATTTAACTTTGATATAGTTATGGATAAACTCAGTTCCCACTTTGTGCCCAAAAGAAATGTGATTCATGAGAGAGCTTGTTTTCACAAACGTAATCAGCATGTGGGAGAATCTGTGGAGTCATTTGTGCGCAGCCTGTATGAACTAGCTGAATTCTGTGAGTTTGGTGTTGCTAAAGAAGAGCAAATCAGAGACAAAATAGTTATTGGAATTGCAGATGCTGAAGTCTCATTGAAGCTGCAGTTAGAGCCTGATTTAACATTAGATGGGGCTATTAGAGTGGCCCGCCAGAGTGAACTGGTGAAGAAGCAAAGTGCTGATCTGAGGTCTGAGAGTATTGTGGATGAAGTGCAACAGTCCAGGAAAACTGCTAGTGAAAGGCACAGTGTGAGCGGTAGATCTAAAATAATGGACGGGCCTAGAAGTGGATGGGCGCAGCATGCCCGATTCACACGGTGCTACCGTGCCCATGATCAGAGTGTTATATGTCCGGCCAGAGATAAAAGATGCAGAAAATGTAACAGAATGGGCCATTTTGAAGTGGTGTGTAAAACTGAATACATTAAGGAGATGCTGGTGGACAGTGACCAGGAGGGTCAGGAAGTGTCTTTTATGGGGTCTGTTGTGGAACGGCCAAGCTCAGAAGAAGATTGGAAAGTTACTTTTACTGTAATGGGAGCCAAAGTTGATTTGAAGATTGACACAGGAGCAGATATCACTGTAATGTATTTTGCTGCATTTATGAAACTGCCTCGACAGCCCCAGCTGGTGAAGGTTACTACAAATGTCCATTGTCCCGGTGGCCGCATTGATTGTGCGGGGAAATTTCTTGCCAGCTGTGAGTACAAGCAAAGAAAATTCACCATGTGGGTACATGTGATTCGAGGCCAGTGTGTTAGCAATTTATTGAGCAGAAAAGCAGTCTGTGATTTGGGCCTCGAGGCCAGAGTAAATGAGATCTCCGAAGATATGTTTGGCGAATTGGGCCTACTGAATTACAAGCCAGTTCATATAGCACTTAAAAGTGACGCAGTCCCATATAGCACTTAAAAGTGACGCAGTCTGGGCTGAAGTTAAATAAAGAGAAATGCCATTTTAGGAAAACTGAATTATGTTACTTTGGGCATATCATCAATAAGGATGGCATCAAGCCAGACCCCGAGAAAATTTGTGCTATTGAACTTGAAAAGTCCTTCTGATGTACATGAGCTGAGACAGATATTGGACCTTGTAAATTATGTGGGCAAGTTTCTTCCAGATTTATCAACAGTTCTACACCCTATCACAGAGTTGCTAAAGAAAGACGTTGCCTGGGTCTGGGGACCTTCACAAGAAAAAGCTTTTATGCAGGCCAAGTCCCTGCTGGGGTCTGCCCCAGTGCTGGGGTTCTACGACCCTTCCAAAAAGACTGGTTAGTGCTGATGCAAGCAGTTATGGGTTGGGGGCTGCTCTTCTGCAGTTAAATGAAAATAAACTACAGCCCATCACCTATTGTTCCCGCACACTGACGGCTGCGGAGTCAAAATACGCTCAAATTGAGAAAGAGTGCCTGGCTGCAGTTTGGGCCTGTGAGCGCTTTCAGCGCTATCTAGTGGGTTTGGAGAAATTTAGTCTGGAGACTGACCACAAACCGCTAGTCCCTCTAATAAACTCTTATGATATCGAAAAAACACCCTTAAGATGCCAGAGACTTTTAATGAGACTGCTCAGGTTCAATGTTCAGGCAGTGCATGTGCCGGGGAAACAACTGGTTGTGGCGGATACACTATCCAGGCTCCCGCTGGCTGCTGCTGAAGAATCCTTCACTGAATCTGATGTGAAAGTGTATGTTGATTCAGTTCTGGCCTCTAAGTCCATTTCTTCAAGGAAACTGGAGGAGATAAAGAAAGAGACATATTTGCACACAGATCTGCAAGAGGTTATAAAGTACATAAAAGAAGGCTGGCCTGAGAGCCGGCCAGCCTGGATGTCTTTAAGTTCTTACCAGCCAGAGAGGTCGCAGCTCACGGAGCTGGAGGGGTTGGTGCTGTTCCAAGACCGCATCATAATTCCTGTCAGCATGAGGAAGGAGATGTTGAACAGGATTCACGATGGCCACTTAGGCATTACAAAGTGCAGAGAAAGGGCAGCTACAGCTGTGTGGTGGCCTGGGATCGGCTCCGACATTGCAAATCACGTGTCTAAATGTGCCTTTTGCCGGGAACACCGGCCTACTCAGAGAAGGGAGCCCTTGATTTCTACTCCGCTGCCTGTGGGGCCGTGGCAGAAAATAGCTGCTGATTTGTGTGAACTGCACGGGAAAAAGTTCCAGGTATTTGGAAATTGCACCTCTGAATGATATCACAAGTCAAGCCGTTATCATTCGTCTGAAGAGCTTGTTTGCCCGGTGGGGCATTCCAATGGAGCTGGTGAGTGATAATGGTATGCAGTTCGCTTCTACAGAGTTCAGTGCTTTCAGCAGGGAATATGACTTTGTACATTCCACGTCAAGTCCACATTATCCGCAGGCCAACGGAATGGCTGAAAGGGCAGTTCAAACAACAAAATTAATTCTAAAGCAATCTGAGCCATACCTAGCCCTCTTGTCATACAGGGCAATGCCCATTCAAGCCACCGGGTTTAGCCCGGCACAGCTGATGCTAGGATGCCAGATTCACACAACTTTACCCTCAGTGGGTGTCTTCAAGCCGCCTGGCCCTGTTCCTTGGGACGAAGTCCTTAGGAGGGATGAAGAGGCCAAAAAGGGTTATCGCTTTTTCTACGACAGGAGACATTCTGTCAGGCCCTTACAGGAACTGAATGTGGGGCAAAGTGTCCGAATTAAACTGGATGATGAGAAGAAATGGAAGACGCCTGCTACGGTAAGAAGCCAGAACCAAGGTCTTATACAGTCCTTACTGATGGAGGGACGGTTACACGCCGTAACCAAAGAGATCTTCAGCCTGTACCTGAGAGTCTGGAACCGGATGCCTCAGTACCACCGCCAGTGGGATCCCTTGTTCTAAGAGAGGTGCCTTCCCCTCAGCAAGATCACAGCGGGGATATATATTTGCCTCCAGAGGACTCTTATTCACCATCTTCTGTATCAGAGGACAGTTCATGCAAAGTTACATCAAGCGAAAGAGTGGTGAAACTTCCGGCCCCATATAGGGACTGACTTTAGCTAGAACAGTGACCGGAAGTATGGGCAGAATAATCCCATGGTCACTGTGGACTAGGGTAGTCTACCCTGATGTCCAAGTCAGGATGTAATTTATGTGTTTATATTTTCTGAACCTATTTATTTATATATTGTTCGAAAAAAAAATGTTGTTGTTGTATACTGTTCGTATACCTTGTTATATTCAAATGTATGCTTTGCCTTTAAAAAGGGGAAGATGTGATGGGAGCAGGATGTGTTGTCACTAGTTTGGGGGCGGGGCTTAGGTCCGGTAGTCTGTGTCGCAGTTAGTTAGTACAATCAACCTGAATATATGTATGTTTCTGTGCTCTGTAATAAAATAGAGTTGTACCATCATTGCTGTGTCCTGCATCTCATGACAAATGGTACAGCCACTGTTCTATATAGCCCCTGCTTGCATGCACAGTGCAAATACACTGTTAAATAAATCATGTTTGGCACAAATAATTTGTGAAAAGCTCTAGAATCCAGTCTATACTTTTACATAACCAAGATTTTAATAAATACACAATTATTTGATTTAACTTTTTTTAATATAATTTAATATTCACCATTTTGCAGCTCTCTAACTAAATATAACAATTGTATACAACAAAATGAGCTTTCTACAAAAGAATAATAAGAATGTAGACTAATAGATTAAAAAAAACAGTTTGTCCAAAAATTTCCCCTCTAACTTGTTCTCAATGAACCACCGTCCTCACTTATAATAAAAATGTATACTGACATCCATTGAATAGCCTAAGCAAACACAGCCAGTATAAAAAAAAACACACAGTGGGGTGCAGGCTAGTTAAAGGGACATTATATCCAAATTAAAAAAAATATTTTTAATTGAAACTGCTGACATAGTTAAATATACTTGTTTTTGCATACAATAAACCTAATTTTCTTTCTCTGTAAATATTTCTTTACAATCTCAGATTTTATATCAGTTTGCCTTACAGAGAGAATTGAGTTCTAAACGGCAGACTTTATATAATATATACAAGGAAAGGTCTCTGCAGACGGTGGAGATGTAACCAAACTATTGTAAAACAAATATAGAAAATCCTCCAGGTCTGATGCAAATAGCACTGCCCTTTTATCAGGGTGTTCTAGGGACATTGAGCTGAACTACAAAGAAGGAGGACAAAAAAATGTAAAAAAATATAATTTGCAAACTACTACATTTATGTTTTATCTCCTTTACTTGTTAACACAGTGTTATTGCTGCTCATGAACTCCTTTCACATGAGTGAACTGGTCCTTTAAGTAATAAAATGACAATTTTCCATTGCTCTGTCTAAGCCCTGAGCTCCGGTTTTACAGACAAATATAAGATAAGGAACACAATGAGATATGCTTATTATCTGAGATTCAACCCATTGCAATAAACTGTGTTTTGAAAGCACAAAACCAGCTACTTCATATATACAAATAAACTCGCAAATGCAATTTCTCCTACATTTTATACTATTCAGCTTGTATCACAAGTCATTGAAAATACATTAATATAAAAACTATGTTACAGTATACTGTCCCTTTAAGGACTAACCATTTATAACATGTATATTACATATGTATACCCTAGCCATGATTAGGAAACTTGTATTATTTACCATAAAAATTCTACTTCTTTACTGTATCATAACCTGCATATTTAAATGAGAGCCATCACAGAATAAATAATACCCATTTATATTAAAACTTCTACTGAATTAATTTACTTGCAACAGAAACAGACCCAAATACTTTTAGATAAATGTTAATAGCATACAGCGTATAGTCTTTTCTATTCTCCTGTTTTAACTCCTTGCATGAATCTTACTCCCACAACATACTTGAATCAACCTGTTGATCTTTTTTCATTTACCAGAACGTGACCGAAAGTCACACAATCATCCGCACATTTACAAATCCCTTAATTAGTTCACTTGCAAAAACAATATATTTATATGCAGCAACAGGTAGACAGTCTTTATTTGCATAAAACAAATACCTCTTTAAACTAAAAATGCTATTAATAACACATAATTAAGAACATACATATGACTTTAAAATAAAGTTACAACAATAACACTTCAAAATACCTAATTGCAACATCTGATTTCTTAGCTAAGAAACTAGCATGAATAATTACCATTCCGAAAGATAAATGCACCATGGTCATTTTTACAGTGATACACACACAAGCTCATATCAACTTGCATGCCATAAATTCACTCCCAACATTTATTTTAAAGCAATTTCAACATACATCAAACTTTTAGTGACACAGAAAACACATTAACGTTCTCTCTCTCTTTCAGGAGAACATATATTTCATAACATAGCAAAGACATTTAGAAATACAATAAGATTAACTTTCCACCAAATTTAAAATGTATTTGAAAGTATCCGAATTTGCAAGGAATGGCCATTTTCCGAACAGATTGAGACAAACAAATTTCAAACAGGACAATACATCCTCTTTTGGTTTAGAGTAAATCTTTTACACGTCATACAAGACACAGTGAGAACCGACAGACCAACACTCATTACACAGCACTGGCCCCTTTCTCTACTCATAACTTTTCTGAATGCAGGAGAAAACTTCAGCATGCACAGCTCCCTGCCTTGAAATAAAACTGTAGACATAAAAAAATGCAATAACATTCTCCTTTTCTCTATGCATTATTATCAATATTTTGCTATGAGCAGACCCCATTTTTTAACAACACAATAATAGCAGCAAAATAACAGCAGCAATGATAAAATGCACAGTCATTTAATATTTTCTAAGCACAGCACAGCACAGCACAATTATATGTCAATAAAAGCAAGCAAAAGCAAAAAGCAGCACCAAATACCAATTCAAATCCAGTGATAGGTAACACAACTCTACTATTAGGAATATATAGGGAAAACTTCAACACAGATGAGACTCAAACTCACCATAACACAGCGATGCCAACTTTCACGGGGGACTTAAACCGCCCGTCAAATGCATGCTACCTTTTTTATCTTGCGCGCTTCACCAGACAGGACTGCACACCTGTCTACACTAGCAGGACTTTAAAACTGTCTAGAGGGGTTAATACAACTGCCGGCAGGCCTATAAACCTCTGCAAAAAAACCCTGCACTTTTACTGCAGGAACCCCTTAACTTGTTACATACACTGTAAAAATTTGGTTAGTTTGACTGCCTTTTTTCACTGTTATTTCAAATTTTGGCAAAATTTGTTTCTCTTAAAGGCACAGTAACGTTTTTTTTTATATTGCTTGTTAACTTGATTTAAAGTGTTTTCCAAGCTTGCTAGTCTCATTGCTAGTCTGTATAAACATGTCTGACATAGAGGAAACTCCTTGTTCATTATGTTTAAAAGCCATGGTGGAACCTCATAGGAGAATGTGTACTAAATGTATTGATTTCACTTTAAACAATAAAGATCAGCTGTTATCTTTAAAAGAATTATCACCAGAGGATTCTGACGAGGGGGAAGTAATGCCGACTAACTCTCCCCACGTGTCGGACCCTTTGACTCCCGCTCAAGGGACTCACGCTAAAATGGCGCCAAGTACATCAAAGACGCCCATAGCGATTACTTTGCAGGACATGGCAGCAATCATGGATAATACCCTGTCAGCGGTATTTGCCAGACTGCCTGAATTCAGAGGAAAGCGCGATAGCTCTGGGGTTAGACGTAATACAGAGCGCGCAGATGTTTTAAGGCCCATGTCTGATACTGCGTCACAATATGCAGAAGCTGAGGAAAAGCTTCAGTCTGTGGGTGACGTCTCTGACTCGGGGAAACCTGATTCAGATATCAGATGTCTACTTTTAAATTTAAGCTTGAGAACCTCCGGGTGTTGCTTGGAGAGGTTTTAGCTGCTCTGAATGACTGTGACACAATTGCAGTGACAGAGAAATTGTGTAGACTGGATAAATACTATGCGGTGCCGGTGTGTACTGACGTTTTTCCAATACCTAAAACGTTTACAGAAATTATTACTAAGGAGTGGGACAGACCTCGTGTGCCGTTTCCCCCCCCTCCTATTTTTAGAAAAATGTTTCCAATTGACGCCACCACACGGGACTTATGGCAGACGGTCCCTAAGGTGGAGGGAGCAGTTTCTACTTTAGCAAAGCGTACCACTATCCCTGTCGAGGACAGTTGTGCTTTTTCAGATCCAATGGATAAAAAATTAGAAGGTTACCTTAAGAAAATGTTTATTCAACAAGGTTTTATCCTGCAGCCCCTTGCATGCATTGCTCCTGTCACTGCTGCTGCGGCGTTCTGGTTTGAGTCTCTGGAAGAGGCCTTTCAGACAGCTACTCCATTGACTGAAATACTTGACAAGCTTAGAACACTTAAGCTAGCTAATTCTTTTGTTTCTGATGCCATTGTTCATTTGACTAAACTAACGGCTAAGAATTCTGGATTCGCCATCCAGGCGCGTAGGGCGCTATGGCTTAAATCTTGGTTAGCTGACGTGACTTCAAAGTCTAAATTACTTAACATTCCCTTCAAGTGGCAGACCCTATTCGGGCCTGGTTTGATTGAAATTATTGTTGACATTACTGGAGGTAAGGGTCATGCCCTTCCTCAGTACAGGGCCAAATCAAGGGCCAAACAGTCTAATTTTCGTGCCTTTCGAAACTTCAAGGCAGGTCTTTTGACTAAAATGTCATTTTGATTTAGTTTTAGTCATAGTCTTTTGACTAAAATGCCATTTTAGTTTTAGTCGTATTTTAGTCACCAGAATTTCATTAGTTTTATAGTCATTTTAGTCTAGTTTTAGTGGACGAAATTAACACTGCTTAGAACAAGATGGCGTCGGTAATGCTAACAATTCCAAACAGTCATATAAAAAAATAAAGTTAACTTTTTGCAAACTTTCGGCTAGATTACGAGTTGTGCGTTAGGGTTAAAAAGCAGTGTTAAGAGGTCTTAACGCTGCTTTTTAACGCCCGCTGGTATTACGAGTCTTGCAGGTACAGGTGTACCGCTCACATTTTTGGCCAGACTCGGAAATACAGCAAATCCACTTAAGTCAATTGCGTATCCTATATTTTCTATTGGACTTGCATACTGCCGGTATTACAAGTCTGACCAAAAGTGAGCGGTACAACCTCTCCTGTCAAGCCTGGTACTGCATTTAAAAGTCAGTAGTTAAGAGTTTTACACTACAACGCCGTAGCATAAAACTCTTAACTAAAGTGCTAAAAAGTACACTAACACCCATAAACTACCTATTAACCCCTAAAAACCCCCACATCGCAAACACTACAATAATTTTTTTAACCCCTAATCTGCCAAACCGGACATCGCCGCCACTATAATAAACATATTAACCCCTAAACCGCCGCACTCCCGCATCACAGACACTATTTAAATATTATTAACATTGGATCAGCCAATAGGATTGAACTCCTATTGGCTGATTGCATCAGCCAATAGGATTTTTCCTACCTTAATTCCGATAGGCTGATAGAATTCTATTAGCCAATCGGAATTGAAGGGACGCCATCTTGAACGATGTCACTTAAAGGAACCTTCATTCGTCTTTAGTTGTCGGAAGAAGAGGATGCTTGAAGATGGACCTGCTCCGCGCCTTATGGATGAAGATAGAAGATGCCGTCTGGATGAAGACTTCTGCCCATCTGGAGGACCTCTTCTGCCCGGCTTGGATGAAAACTTCTGTCCATCTGGAGGACCACTTCTGCCCGGTTGGGTGAAGACGTCTCACGGTAGGGTGATCTTCAAGGGGTTAGTGTTAGGTTTTTTAAAGGGGGGATTGGTGGGTTTTAGAGTAGGGTTGGTTGTGTGGGTGGTGGGTTTTAATGTTTGGGGAGGGAATTGTATTTTTTTTTACAGGTAAAAGAGCTGATTACTTTGGGGCAATGCCCCGCAAAAGGCCCTTTTAAGGGCTATTTGTAATTTAGTGTAGGGTAAGGCTTTTTTTATTTTGTGGGCTTTTTTATTTTGTTAGGGGGATTAGATTAGGTGTAGTTAGTTTAAAAATCTTGTAATTATTTTATTAATTTCTGTAATTTAGTGGGGGGGGTTTTCGTACTTTAGATAATTTTTTTAAATTGTAATTAATTGTATTTAGTTTAGATAATTTATTTAATTATAGTGTAGTGTTAGGTGTAATTGTAACTTAGGTTAGGTTTTATTTTACAGGAAAATTTGTCTTTATTTTAACTAGGTAGTTATTTAATAGTTAATAACTATTTAATAACTATTGTAACTAGTTAAAATAAATACAAACTTGCCTGTAAAATAAAAATAAACCCTAAGATAGCTACAATGTAACTATTAGTTATATTTTAGCTATCTTAGGGTTTATTTTACAGGTATTTAGTTTTAAATAGGAATAATTTAGTGAATTGTAGTAATTTTATTTATATTTATTGTAATTATATTTAATTTAGGGGGGGTTAGGGTTAGACTTAGGTTTAGGGGTTAATAACTTTGTGATAGTGGTGGCGACGTTGTAGGCGGCAGATTAGGGGTTAATAAATATAATGTAGGGTTCGATGATGTTGATGGTGGCAGATTAGGGGTTCATAAGTATAATGTAGGTGGCGGCGGTGTCTGGAGCAGCAGATTAGGGGTTAATAATATAATGCAGGTGTCGGCAATGTCGGGGGCGGCAGATTAGGGGTTAATAAGTGTAAGATTAGGGGTGTTTAGACTCGGGGTTCATGTTAGGGTGTTAGGTGTAGACATAAAATGTAGTCCCCATAGGAATCAATGGGGCTGCGTTAGGAGCTGAACGCTGCTTTTTTGCAGGTGTTAGGTTTTTTTTCAGCCGCCTCTCTCCCATTGATTCCTATGGGGAATTCGTGCACGAGCTGGTTTAGCCAGGTCACCGCTAGCGTAATCAGCGCTGGTATTGAGGTGAGATGTGGAGCTTAATTTTGCTCTTCGCTCACTTTTTTGCGGCTAACGCCGGGTTTCTAAAAACCCGTAATACCAGCCCTGTCTGCAAGTGAGCGGTGAGCTTAAACTGCTTGTTAGCACCGCACCCCTGTTAACGCAAAACTCGTAATCTAGGTGTTTGTGTTTCTCACAGAATTTTTTTACACTCAACATTTGCAGTCACAAAATGGTTGTTATAGCTTCTTTGGGATCCCCTTTTTCAGACATAGCAGACATGCATGGCTTTGCCATTGTTTTTTGGCAATTAAAAGGCTGCTAATTGCAGCTGTGCACCACACTTCTGAAATTCCCAGCAGTGAAGGGAATTAGGTAGCTTGTAAAGTTAATGTAGGAATTACCCACCCATCTGGTACTTGTTGACAATCTGCCAGTATGCAGTCTAGGGCTATTATTATTATTATTAATATATATATATATATATATATATATATATATATATATATATATATATACACACATATAAATTTTTTTTTCATAATTTTTATTTTATTTTACATTTCTATTGTGTAGATTCCTCCCTCTCCTACTGCTCCCTGCCATGTTTGTGTAACAAATTATTTTATTTTTTTTATTTTGACATTAATTTGTTTTTTTGTAGTGTAGAGACCCCATCACCCTCCCCCCTTCAAGATCATTTTTTTCTGTAGTCTAGAGCCCGCCCTAGCTGATATTTTTCCGTACTGTAGGCCCCATCCCTCCTCATCCCTTCATAATATTTTGCTGCAGTGTAGGGAACCCCACTCACCTCCCTCCTGCCCTCCCACAACTCCCAGTCGGCTCCAACAGATGATCATTACAGAAATTGACACTCTGTAATGATAAGCACTTTTGCTTCATATGGTAAGGGCACAATCATTATGCTTGGCAACACAGTACACTGGGCATAACTATGTTTATAATATCTATGTGAATTTGTCTGACAAGTTTAAAAATACAGTTTAAACATACAGACCAATATAGGAATGTTTTGGTATCCAATATCATTTTTTATAGCTATATAAAGCTGAGATTAATAGTTGATGTCTTGAGCTATATAATAAACAAGCTTATCAAATTAAACAGTTGTAGAGACATAGGGGCATATTTATCAATGTGCGAGCGGACATGATACGAAGTAGCGTATCATGTCCGCCGCACATCGATAAATGCAAACAACATACGCTCTTCTTGTGAACAGCTGGTGCAATGCCACCTCCTGCAGATTTGTGGCCAATCGGCCGCTAGCAGGGGGTGTCAATCAACCCGATCGTATTCGATCCAGTTGATTTCTGTCCGCGGCCTCAGAGCAGACGGACAAGTTATAGAGCAGCGGTCTTTAGACCGCTTCTTCATAACTTCTGTCTCCAGGGAGCCTGAAGGCTCGCTGGTAACAAGGGGCATCAAGCTCCATACGGAGCTTAATAAATATGCCCCATAGCCAGTTATTAATTCATATACAGCTAGATTATGAGTTTGGCGTTATAAGTGAAAAAGCAGGGTTATGGCCCATAACGCTTCATTTCCCCTAACGCTGCTATTACTATCTTATTATCTTGTCGGTATAGGTGTACCGCACACCTTTTAGCCAGTCACACAACGTAGAGAAACAAATAAATCTGGCACTGTGAAAGTAATATGATAGGAAAAGGGATGTGATATTCCCTGGTGCTGACCCTTGTTATAGATACTCGAAGTAGGGATAAGGGGGAGACTGGACAAGAAGGGGTTAATAAGCACTCATTCCTATGATTGTTAATGACTGTGTTGAAGTATTCAACTACTGTGAGAGAATATAATTAAGTTAAAACTTATATTTTATTAAACCACTATTTAAAAAAGAAGGGGGAGAGTGTTGATAACACTCCACCACAACTAGGTTGCCCCACACTACCACTCCACACAATTACCAATGAAAGTCACACTGCAATATACCCAGACAGTAAACACAGGTTCCACCACCCCCCTGTATTCCTGGCCAGTAACAGGATACGCTGGCTTCAGGTGACAGGGATGGCTTCTCTCTGTGTATACCCGTCCCTTGCAGTGGATTACCTATTACATTAGTAAACTAAACTAGTGAGCGTTAAAAATACTTATGTTAATATAAGCATGTGGAAAGAAAGAGCACAAACGCGTTTCGGCCGAGTAGCGGCCTTTCTCAATGTGCAAATGAATTTTGACAAGACGAATGACTCGCTCACAGCACCTTATAAACCAAACCCCTATTGGATCCGTCCAATCATAGCGCGCATTAAATGCACGCCCATATTTCAACGAATCACGTGCGTTTAAGAGCAACATGCTATCCGTTAGCTGATTGGTAACTGTGTATAAGCCCAATCAGGAATAGCTTAATGTGGTCTACGTACGTTTAGGGGATGGCAAAAAATAGTACTGTGAGTTTGATCACTCTATAGATTCCGATTCTATGTGCACCCAGAATGATTAAAAGAGCTTATAATATTCCGGACATGAGTATTGTTATTGCGATAACCAAATGTCATGTCCAAAATATGCCTAAACATCACGATTGTGAAATACAGCTCATTTATAGAATTTAAATAATGCGGTTGGCACTTGCGGTGTGTCAGTGAAGAAACTATCTTAAAATACTTATTAGGCTGGAATGAAATTGTTATATATGTTCATTGCTTAGTCCTTCCAATGCTCCTTTAAATTGTATCCTATAGGTCCTAACATCTGAAATATATCAAATGTTATATGAAATCGGGCCTGAGGGTACCTAAGAGTAAATTAGAGCTTATTGGTACATAGGAAGAAAAGCAGCAGCATGAACATTTGCATTAATATAGTAGCCATTATATCATTGTATTTAAGATTTCATACAGTGCTCTTTTGCGCATCTGCAGTTTCCTATACAGAAATTATTCTGGGTGCACATTAGAAATCGGTTATACTGAGAATTATCATTGAGAGTCAGTATTAGTGCAAATTTAAAAATAGAAATGTACAGTATATATTTTTAGAGGAATGCCCAAAAATTATTGTTCTCATTCATGCCATTAGGCATGACAGCATTTAAGTTAAAAATCCATCTCGCCTCTTTTCTCAAAAGGGCTTGTTCCATATCCTTGCCACGTATACCTGGGCGTAATGTTTCCAGTCCCCAGAACTTAAAACTATTTGTTTTACCTCCATGACAGTGTAGAAAATGCCTGGCAACACTGGTAATTTGTTTGCCCTTTTCTACATCCTTTGCTGCGTTCCTAATGTTGCTTAGGTGCTCAGTGATTCTGACCCCTACTTGTCTAGTGGTCATACCTACATAAAAACAATTGCAGCTGCATGATAGACAATAGATCACATTAGATGTCTTACAAGTAATGTGATTTTGAATCATCCATTTCTTGTTAAATCTATCCAGCATATATTTCTTTTTTACCATATATGTACAGTTTTTGCAATTGCCACATGCTATCGATCCCTTATAGATTGGGGCTTTTTTGGCATTTCTGTCAAAATGACTAGATGTTAACTGATCACTGAGGTTGTTTGCACGTCTGTAGGTGCATAAAGGATTCTGTGGGATGATGGAGTTAAGCTGTTCATCTAGTTGTAAGATATGCCAATGTGTGGACAGTATATTAGATACCTGTTGGCTTTGGTTGCAATATGTAGATATGAATCTTAACGGATTGGAATTGGATTGTAACTTTTTGGGTCTTAAAAGTTCCTCCCTATTTGTGTGTAGTGCTTTCTGATAGGCTCTCTTAAGAGACTTTATAGAGTAACCCCTTAGAAGTAATCTATTCCTTAGTTCATTAGCAGCCTTTTGGAAGGATTCTAGTGATGAGGAATTTCTACGAATCCTTAAATACTCCCCAGTTGGTAAACTCCTAATAGTGTTAGGGTGATGGAAACTGTTGGCATAAAGGATATTATTCGTAGCTGTGGGCTTTCTAAAGGTTTCTGTCTCTAGAATCGTATTATTCTTGCGAATGGTTAAATCTAGAAATTCCACCTTTCCTTCATCACAAGTCATAGTTAGATATAATCCAAAAGGATTATCATTGAGGATAGCAATGAATTCATGGAGTAGTTCTCTAGTGCCCTCCCATATAAACAAGATATCGTCTATATACCTGGACCAGTAGGTGATGTATTTGGTAAACTGAGAAAGGTTCTGATGAAAGACCACAGTTTCCTCCCACCAGCCCAGGTATATATTGGCGTAAGTAGGGGCGCAGGATGTCCCCATGGCAGTGCCACATATTTGAAGGTAAAACTTTCCATCAAAAACAAAGTAATTATGTTCTAATACAAATTCTAACAGGTCAATGATGAATTGTTTGGTTTCATCTGTTAGATCTTGGTTTTTTGAAAGGAAATAGGACACTGCTTGACAGCCCCACTTTTTATCTATGCTTGTATACAGAGACTCTACGTCGCACGTTACTAATAAAGATTCTGGTCTTACAGTTAGTGTGTTTATTTTATTCAATACGTGCATAGTGTCTCTGGTGTGGGAGGGCAAAGCATCCACTATATACCTAAGTCTGGCATCCACATATCTACTGGCCTTTTCAGTCATTGATCCAATGCCAGAGACAATGGGTCTTCCTGGTGGGCATTCTAGATTTTTGTGGATCTTAGGTAATAAATATAGTGTTGCTATGGTAGGGTGTTTAACATCTAGAAATTGTTGCTCTTTTTTATCAATAATGCCTTCAGTAGCAGCTGTACAGATCAATTTTTTATACTTTTTCAGAAAATCCTCCGTTGGGTTCCCAAAGAGACTTTTATAATTTTTAGGGTTATTTAATTGTTTCTTAACCTCAGTGATATACATATGAGTGGGCCATATAACAATATTCCCACCCTTGTCACTCTGTTTGATTTGAACATCTGTCCATTGTTTCATAGATCTTAGTGCTAGTTTTTCTTCTTCAGAAAGGTTATCAGCCAATGTATCCATTTCAGGTGGAATAGCTAATATGTCTTTACACACTAAATCTAGAAATGTGGCCGTGTTGTGTGAGGTACTGGGTGGGGGTATGAATTTGGATTTGGTTTTTAATACATCCTGCCACTTTGTATCACTATATAAAGTCTCTTTTGGGTCCCTTTCAGACTCTTCTAGAAGGGAGATGAGGTCCTTTATTGCTGCCTCATCATTACTATTTAAACCCTCTATGTCTGTACTGGAGGAAAAATATTTATTAAGTAGTATTTTTCTTGCAAATAAATGTACATCTTTGATAGTCTCAAACTTGTCAAGTTGAGCTGTGGGGACAAATGACAGGCCTTTTTTTAGAACTGTGATCTGAGTCTCAGTTAAAATTTTGTCTGATAAATTAATTATGTTTAGTTCTTTTTCACTTGTTTTTTTCTTGGGGAATGATTTGATTGAATTTGACTTGTTTCCTGGTCTTGGGTTTGTCTACCTCTACCTCTCCTAATTCTACGCCTAAAGGGATATCCCCAATGTTATTATGTGGGGTAATTCTCCTGCGTAGAATAGATTTGGGTCTTAATTCATCTTCTGAATTATCTCCATCTGTGGTTTCACAGTCTTTGTCAGAAAAATCTGAGTCTATACTGTTAGGTTTAATATTCCACGAATAGACGGATTTGTTTGCATCCTGCGCCCCTACTTACGCCAATATATACCTGGGCTGGTGGGAGGAAACTGTGGTCTTTCATCAGAACCTTTCTCAGTTTACCAAATACATCACCCACTGGTCCAGGTATATAGACGATATCTTGTTTATATGGGAGGGCACTAGAGAACTACTCCATGAATTCATTGCTATCCTCAATGATAATCCTTTTGGATTATATCTAACTATGACTTGTGATGAAGGAAAGGTGGAATTTCTAGATTTAACCATTCGCAAGAATAATAAGATTCTAGAGACAGAAACCTTTAGAAAGCCCACAGCTACGAATAATATCCTTTATGCCAACAGTTTCCATCACCCTAACACTATTAGGAGTTTACCAACTGGGGAGTATTTAAGGATTCGTAGAAATTCCTCATCACTAGAATCCTTCCAAAAGGCTGCTAATGAACTAAGGAATAGATTACTTCTAAGGGGTTACTCTAGAAAGTCTCTTAAGAGAGCCTATCAGAAAGCACTACACACAAATAGGGAGGAACTTTTAAGACCCAAAAAGTTACAATCCAATTCCAATCCGTTAAGATTCATATCTACATATTGCAACCAAAGCCAACAGGTATCTAATATACTGTCCACACATTGGCATATCTTACAACTAGATGAACAGCTTAACTCCATCATCCCACAGAATCCTTTATGCACCTACAGACGTGCAAACAACCTCAGTGATCAGTTAACATCTAGTCATTTTGACAGAAATGCCAAAAAAGCCCCAATCTATAAGGGATCGATAGCATGTGGCAATTGCAAAAACTGTACATATATGGTAAAAAAGAAATATATGCTGGATAGATTTAACAAGAAATGGATGATTCAAAATCACATTACTTGTAAGACATCTAATGTGATCTATTGTCTATCATGCAGCTGCAATTGTTTTTATGTAGGTATGACCACTAGACAAGTAGGGGTCAGAATCACTGAGCACCTAAGCAACATTTGGAACGCAGCAAAGGATGTAGAAAAGGGCAAACAAATTACGAGTGTTGCCAGGCATTTTCTACACTGTCATGGAGGTAAAACAAATAGTTTTAAGTTCTGGGGACTGGAAACATTACGCCCAGGTATACGTGGCAAGGATATGGAACAAGCCCTTTTGAGAAAAGAGGCGAGATGGATTTTTAACTTAAATGCTGTCATGCCTAATGGCATGAATGAGAACAATAATTTTTGGGCATTCCTCTAAAAATATATACTGTACATTTCTATTTTTAAATTTGCACTAATACTGACTCTCAATGATAATTCTCAGTATAACCGATTTCTAATGTGCACCCAGAATAATTTCTGTATAGGAAACTGCAGATGCGCAAAAGAGCACTGTATGAAATCTTAAATACAATGATATAATGGCTACTATATTAATGCAAATGTTCATGCTGCTGCTTTTCTTCCTATGTACCAATAAGCTCTAATTTACTCTTAGGTACCCTCAGGCCCGATTTCATATAACATTTGATATATTTCAGATGTTAGGACCTATAGGATACAATTTAAAGGAGCATTGGAAGGAGTAAGCAATGAACATATATAACAATTTCATTCCAGCCTAATAAGTATTTTAAGATAGTTTCTTAACTGACACACCGCAAGTGCCAACCGCATTATTTAAATTCTATAAATGAGCTGTATTTCACAATCGTGATGTTTAGGCATATTTTGGACATGATATTTGGTTATCGCAATAACAATACTCATGTCCGGAATATTATAAGCTCTTTTAATCATTCTGGGTGCACATAGAATCGGAATCTATAGAGTGATCAAACTCACAGTACTATTTTTTGCCATCCCCTAAACGTACGTAGACCACATTAAGCTATTCCTGATTGGGCTTATACACAGTTACCAGTTACCAATCAGCTAACGGATAGCATGTTGCTCTTAAACGCACGTGATTCGTTGAAATATGGGCGTGCATTTAATGCGCGCTATGATTGGACGGATCCAATAGGGGTTTGGTTTATAAGGTGCTGTGAGCGAGTCATTCGTCTTGTCAAAATTCATTTGCACATTGAGAAAGGCTGCTACTCGGCCGAAACGCGTTTGTGCTCTTTCTTTCCACATGCTTATATTAACATAAGTATTTTTAACGCTCACTAGTTTAGTTTACTAATGTAATAGGTAATCCACTGCAAGGGACGGGTATACACAGAGAGAAGCCATCCCTGTCACCTGAAGCCAGCGTATCCTGTTACTGGCCAGGAATACAGGGGGGTGGTGGAACCTGCGTTTACTGTCTGGGTATATTGCAGTGTGACTTTCATTGGTAATTGTGTGGAGTGGTAGTGTGGGGCAACCTAGTTGTGGTGGAGTGTTATCAACACTCTCCCCCTTCTTTTTTAAATAGTGGTTTAATAAAATATAAGTTTTAACTTAATTATATTCTCTCACAGTAGTTGAATACTTCAACACAGTCATTAACAATCATAGGAATGAGTGCTTATTAACCCCTTCTTGTCCAGTCTCCCCCTTATCCCTACTTCGAGTAGCCAGTCACACAACGTCAGTACCGCACTTTTAAAAAGTCCTTTTTCAATGGGACTCCCATAGCGCCGGCATTACGAGTTTGCCTGAAAGGCCAAAAAGTGAGCGGTACACTCTATAACCACAAGATCCGTACCGCCATCTAAAGTCAGTAGTTATGAGTTTTACGTTACAAAGCTGTGCCATAAAACTCATAACTAAAGTGTTAAAAAGTACACTAACACCCATAAACTACCTATTAACCCCCAAACCGAGACCGTTCCGCATCACAAACACTATAATAAATGTATTAACCCCTAATCTGCTGCTCTGGACATCGCCGCCACTATTAAAATTTCTTAACCCCTATTCCGCCGTTTCCCGACATCGTCGCCACTATAATAAACCTATTAACCCCTAAACCGCCGCCCTCCCGCATCGCTAACACTATTTAAATATAATTAACCCCTAATCTGCCGTCCCCCCACACCTCTGCTATAATAAACCTATTAACCCCTAAACCGCCGCCCTCCTGCATCGCAAACACTATTTAAATATAATTAACCCCTAATCTGCCGTCCGCCCATACCTCTGCTATAATAAACCTATTAACCCCTAAACCACAAGCCCCCACAATGAACTATACTTAAATAAAATATTAACCCCTAAACCGAAAGCCTCCCCCAACGAAATATACTAAAATAAATAATTAACCCCTAAACCTAACCACCCCTAACTTTATATTAAAATTACAATTTTCCTATCTTAAATTAAAACTTACCTGTCAAATCTTTCAGCCAATAGGAATACAAGGGACTCCATCTTGGATGACGTCACTTGCATTGAAGTTCCAGTTTACGGCGGCGACCGTATGAAGAGGATGCTCCGCACTGGATGTCTTCAGGATGGACCCGCTCCGCGCCGGATGGATGAAGATAGAAGATGCCATTTGGATGAAGACTTCTTGCCGCCCTGGATGAGGACTTCGCCAGCTTGATGAAGATGGAAAAAGCCGTCCGGATGAAGACTTCTTGCCGCCTGGATGAGGACTTTGCCGGCTGGATGGATCCTTCAAGCGGGACTTCAAGAACTGTTAGTGGATCGTCGGGGGTTAGTGTTAGGTTTTTAAGGGTTTTTTGTGTGGGTTTTATTTTTAGTTTAGGTTCTGGGCATGTAAAAGAGCTAAATGCCCTTGTAAGGGCAATGCCCATACAAATGACCTTTTCAGGGCAATGGGGAGCTTAGTTTTTTTAGATAGTTATTTTATTTGGGGGGGTTGGTTGTGGGGGTGGTGGATTTTACTGTTGGGGGGGGTGTTTGTATTTCTTTTTGCAAGTAAAAGAGCTGATATCTTTGGGGAAATGCCCCACAAAAGGCCCTTTTAAGGGCCATTGGTAGTTTATTGTAGGCTAGGTTTTTTTTTATTATGTGGGGGCTTTTTTATTTTTGATAGGACTATTAGATTAGGTGTAATTCTTTTTTATTTTTGATAATTTGTTTTTTATTTTTTCTAATTTAGTGTTTGTTTTTTTATGTAATTTAGTAATTTTTAATTATTTGTAATTTTAGTGTTTATTTTTTTTTGTAATTTTAGGTTTTAGTGTAACGCAGGTTAGGTTTTATTTCATAGGTAAGTTTGTATTTATTTTAACTAGATAGTTAGTAAATAGTTAATAACTATTTACTAACTAGTCTACCTATTTAAAATAAATACAAACTTACCTGTGAAATAAAAATAAAACCTAAGCTAGCTACTATATAACTATTGGTTATATTGTAGCTAGCTTAGGTTTTATTTCACAGGGAGTTTGTATTTAGTTTTAAATATTTATTATTTATTTAATAATTGTAACTTAAGTTTAGCTGTATTTTAATTATGTTAAAGTTAGGGGGTGTTAGGCTTAGGGTTAGGTTTAGGGGTTAATTAATTTATTTAGTGGTAGTGATGTGGGAGGCCAGAGGTTTAGGGGTTAATAACTTTAGTATAGTGGCTCTGACATTGGGAGCGGCAGATTAGGGGTTAATAGTTTTATGTAGGTGGCGGTGATGTTGGGCGTGGCAGATTAGGGGTTAATAACTGTATGTAGGTGGCGGCAATATCGGGGGCGGCAGATTAGGGGTAAATAACTGTATTTAGGTTTCAGCGATGTTGGGGCCAACAGATCAGTGGTGTTTAGACTCTGGGTTTACGTTAAGGTGTTTAAACTTAACTTTTTATTTCCCCATAGACATCAATGGGGCTGCATTACGGAGCTTTTCATTCCGCAATCACAAGTGTTAGGATTTTTTTTTGCCGGCTCTCCCCATTGATGTCTATCGGGAAATCGTGCACGAGCACGTCAAAGCAGCGCTTGATTTCAGTGCGGTATGGATCTCAATACAACATTTCGCCCGCACAAGCCTGCTTTTTTAAAACTTGTAATACCAGTGCTATAGGAAGGTGCAATAACGCTGTTTTGTGGCGGTCATTAAAATCCCTCTAGCGCTCAAAACTCATAATCTAGCTGATTGTCTTCTAATTTCAGTTCTTTTTTTCATGCACTTTTGTTAAAGCATGTTAAATTAATAAATCCAGCATCCTGCCTTCCAATACCTAAGGGATGTTTTAAGTATTTATTTGGATTTAATTGTGAAATCAATCCATTTTTATTTTGTGATTTTAAAAAGTAGTAATAAATACCAAGTCCATTATTTCTGTCCTCCATATTCTTAATATAATTCAACATCTTACTTTTATGGGACATTTTGTACCCAACAAATACATTGCAGGACACAGCACTTAATGACACCTGCAGGCTAGAGAATATCTTATTTGGTCATCTGTTATTTTGCGTATATGTTATGACTTTTTCAAGCAGTATATGCACATACATCCTGTGAGGGCCCATGCACCAGTATTCAAAGACCACATAGTCAGCAGTGTCTTGTATGACACACATTAAGGCTTCAAAGGCACAATACACACCACCAGCTCTGTGAGCTTGAATACTGGTGCATGGCCCTCGCAGCATATGTGAGTATGCCACTGAAAAATAGTAATAACTTTTCCTAAGCATTTTTGCTATTGGAAGTATATTGAAATGATGCTTCTATTTAAAATTGAAATGCCCTCATATACATTCCAAGTTTGACCTTTCTATCCCTGTGCCCACAATCACTAGACACCCTGACTTCACTAACAACCTTTAGGTTTACAACAAAAAAAAATAGTTAGAATTACAACTTAACTTTGAAATTTACAAATCAGTTTAATGTGATTTTTAATTGACAATAATTCTAGGGTAATTGGAAATATGGGTGAAACTGTACTCCCCATTAGTAAAACATGAAATGAAACAAATAATATGCTCTGATCCTTTTTACTCATAGTCTGGAGTAAATTGTCCCACAGCCCCTAACTCTCCAGCCTATTAGTGACTGGTTTGTGTGGACACCCAATAACCAATATGAGCATATTTAAAAAAAAAAAAAAAAAAAAAAAAAAAAAAAAGCTTTTTCGAAAAATAATTTACACTCAATAGCAGACCTGCAGGACTTTGCAATTGTTTTTTTGGCAATTAGAAGATAGCTAATTGCAGCTGCTCATCACAATTATGAAATTCCAAGCAGTGAATGGGGTTAATCAGTTAGTTTGTAAAGTAAATTTTTGTTGTAGTGTAGGGATTACCAACCCTCCTGACACCTCCCAGGCCCTGATCCGTAATTAATCCCTCTTCCCCCACTGGTCACCACCATGTTTCTGTAATGAAGGGATCCCTCATCACTCTCTCACCTCCCTGATTTCTCCCCCAAACCCCCCCCATTAGTTTCTGGAAGCCAGTCTGTCAGTAACAAATTATTATTTTTTTAAATTATTTTTATACTATTATTAATTTTATGTCATTTCCACCTCCCCTTCTCCCCTCAAAATGATAATTTTTTGTACTGTAGGGAACCCTGTCCCTCCCTCCCCCCTCCTGTGCTGGGCTACCTACCCGCCTCCCTCCTTCCTCCCACTGCTTTCACTACTCGGCACCAAAAAAACATTGATACAGTGAGTGACACAGACTCTCTGTAATGATCAGCGGACTGGCTTTATATAGTAATACTCTTACCATATGAAGGCAGATGCATTCTTCCCCCTGGTTGCTGCTACTGCTGTCTAAACGGACAGCGGGGACCACAACATGTGCCTCTGTGCAGGACGTAGGTACTATGTCAACACAGTACACTGGGCAAAGTACTGTGTGACATAGGCCTCTAGTTATCAACCGCAGTGTATTTGTGGCAAGGCTGATTCGCCTTAGTTATCAACCCCTACTGCCCGGCAAAAGTAGAATCTAGTGACGTAAGCTTCGATCCGCCGGACTCAGTCCGACAGAGATCGATTCTTACGTCACTACAGATGTTCTGAACGCAAGTTTGGCACAATCTGACTACTTTTGGTATTTATCAAACTACTACCAGGTACGCTCGCCATAGGAATCAATGGGAGTCTGACCATAGCAAAAGCTCATGTTCGCTGCTGCCCGATATCCCATTTATTCCTATGGGAAACGTCTGCACCTAACACCCTAACATGTACCCCGAGTCTAAACACCCCTAATCTGCCCCCCCTACACCGCCGCAACTAAATAAATTTATTACCCCCTAAACCGCCGCTCTCGGACCCCGCCGCAACTATATTAAACATGTTAACCCCTAAACCGCCGCTCCCTGACCCTGCCGCCACCTACATTATACATATTAACACCTAATCTGCCGCCCCTATACCGCCGCCACCTACATAAACTTATTAACCCCTATCCTGCGGATCCCGGACCCCGCCGCAACGAAATAAATTGTTTAACTCCTAAACCGCCGCTCCCGGACCACGCCGCCACCTATATTAAAATTATTAACCCCTATACCGCCACCACCTATATTAACATTATTAACCCCTAAACCTAAGTCTAACACTAACCCTAACCCCCCCTAACTTTAAATATTATTTTAATAAATCTAAGTAAATATTACTATTATTAACTAAATTATTCCTATTTAAAACTAATTACTTACCTGTAAAATAAACCTTAATATAGCTAAAATATAACTAATAATTAAATTGTAACTATTTTAGGGTTTATTTTTATTTTACAGGCAACTTTGTTTTTATTTTAACTAGGTACAATAGCGATTAAATAGTTATTAACTATTTAATAACTACCTAGCTAAAATAAGTACAACATTACCTGTAAAATAAATCCTAACCTAAGTTACAATTAAACCTAACACTACACTATCATTAAATAAATTAACTACAATTACCTAAAATTAAATTAAATTTAATAAACTAAACTATAGTATAAAACCCCCCCACTAAATTACAGAAAATAAAAAAGAATTACATCTAAGCCCCCTAATAAAATAATAAAGCCCCCCAAAATAAAAAAATGCCCTACCCTATTCTAAATTACAAAGCAGCCAGCTCTTTTACCAGCCCTTAAAAGGGCTTTTTGCGGGGCATTGCCCCAAAGTAATCAGCTCTTTTACCTGTAAAAAAAAATACAACCCCCCCAACATTAAAACCCACCACCCACATACCCCTACTCTAACCCACCCAAACCCCCCTTAAATAAACCTAACACTAACCCCCTGAAGATCATCCTACCTTGAGTCGTCTTCACCCAGCCGAGCCGAATTCTTCATCCAATTCAGGCGATGTGGTCCTCCATCCAGGCGAAGTCTTCATCCAAGCTGCAAAGAAGAGGTCCTCCATCCGGGCGAAGTCTTGATCCAAGCGGCAAAGAAGAGGTCCTCCATCCGGGCGATGGCTTCCTCCAAGCGGCATCTTCTTTCTTCCGGCTCCATCTTCAGACCGCCGACGCGGAACATCCACCTTCCCCGACGGACTAATGATGAATGACGGTTCCTTTAAGGGACATCATCCAAGATGGCGTCTCTCGAATTCCGATTAGCTGATAGGATTGAAGTTCCAATCAGATTTTTCCTACCTTAATTCCGATTGGCTGATAGAATCCTATCAGCCAATCGGAATTCGAGGGACGCCATCTTGGATGACGTCCCTTAAAGGAACCGTCATTCGTCGTTAGTCCATCGGGAAAGGTGGATGTTCTGCGTTGGCGGTCTGAAGATGGAGCCGTAAGAAAGAAGATAGAAGATGTCGCTTGGAGGAAGACTTCGCCCGGATGGAGGACCTCTTCTTTGCCTCTTGGATGAAGACTTCGCCCGGATGGAGGACCTCTTCTTTGCCGCTTGGATGAAGACTTCGCCCGGATGGAGGACCTCTTCTTTGCCGCTTGGATGAAGACTTTGCACGAATGGAGGACCACATCGCCTGTATTGGATGAAGAATTTGGCTCGGCTGGGTGAAGACGACTCAAGGTAGGATGATCTTCAGGGGGTTAGTGTTAGGTTTATTTAAGGGGGGTTTGGGTGGGTTAGAGTAGGGGTATGTGGGTGGTGGGTTTTAATGTTGGGGGGGGAGTTGTATTTTTTTTACAGGTAAAAGAGCTGATTACTTTGGGGCAATGCCCCGCAAAAAGCCCTTTTAAGGGCTGGTAAAAGAGCTGGTTACTTTGTAATTTAGAATAGGGTAGGGCATTTTTTTTATTTTGGGGGCTTTATTATTTTATTAGGGGGCTTAGATTAGGTTTAATTAGTTTAAACTTCTTGTAATTTTTTTTTTTAATTTTCTGTAATCTAGTGTTTGTTTTTTTTGTACTATAGTTTAGTTTATTTAATTTAATTTTAGGTAATTGTAGTTAATTTATTTAATTAATTTAATGATAGTGTAGTGTTAGGTTTAATTGTAACTTAGGTTAGGATTTATTTTACAGGTAGTGTTGTACTTATTTTAGCTAGGTAGTTATTAAATAGTTAATAACTATTTAATAGCTATTGTACCTAGTTAAAATAAATACAAAGTTGCCTGCAAAATAAAAATAAATCCTAAAATAGCTACAATATAATTATTAGTTATATTGTAGCTATATTAGGATTTATTTTATAGGTAAGTATTAAGTTTTAAATAGGAATAATCTAGTTAATAATAGTAAGTTTTATTTAGATTTATTAAAATAATATTAAAGTTAGGGGGGTGTTAGTGTTAGACTTAGATTTAGGGGTTAATAAGTTTAATACAGGTGGCGGCAGGGTCCGGGAGCAGCAGTTTAGGGGTTAATGAGTTTAATGTAGGTTGCGGCGGTGTAGTGGGGGGCAGGATAGGGGTTAATAACTTTAATGTAGGTGGTGGTGGGCACAGGGTGCGGGGGTTTAGGGGTTAAACAATTTATTTAGTTGCGGCAGGGTCCGGGATCCGCAGGATAGGGGTTAATAACTTGAATATAGGTGGCGGTGTAGTGGGGGGCAGGATAGGGGTTAATAGGTATAATGTAGGTGGCGGCGGGGTGCGGGAGCGGCAGTTTAGGGGTTAATACATTTATTATAGTTGCGGCGGAGTCCAGGAGCGGCGGTTTAGGGAGTATTAACTTTATTTAGGTGCGGGGGGCTCTGGGAGCGGCAGTTTATGGGGCAAAACAGTGTAGTTTAGTGTGGGTGCTTAGTGACAGGCTATCAAAAAAGCTGCGAAGAAGCCGATGAGCAGCGAGATCGATGACTGTCAGTTAACAACAGTCCGCTGCTCATCGCTCCGTACTTGGTGCGCTGCTTCTTGACAGCTTTTTTGATAACATTTGGCGAACGTATTCAGGTCCACGGCGGCGATGGTAGACGAGCTTAGGCGAGCGTATTGGGGCCGGCGAAAGCAGGTAATTAGACAGGTTGATAACTAGAGGCCATAGTGTCTACGTGGTTAGGGGGCGCTTCCTCAGTTTCAATATAATAGGTGATATGGTAGTGCTTGTAATGTCTCAACAGAAAAAAACAGGCCTAAATCTAGAAATATGATAATAGCAACAATAATAAAACTATAAATAAAACCCTAAAAAATCTAAAATGTGGACATAAGTAAGTAACCACAATGCTGAAAATGATAATAGTAAAAAACTATATATATATATATATATATATATATATATATATATATATATATATATATATATGAGAATATATATATATATATATGAGAATATATATATATATATATATATATGAGAATATATATATATATATATATATATATATATATATATATATATATA